>NC_141137.1:128933217-129089928 GCF_053477565.2 Lygodium microphyllum | reverse complement strand
TAATCCTCTAGTTTGTGCCGAGGTCAAATTTTGAACTGAGGATGGAGAATTTTAGACCGAAAGGTTTAAAACAGGAAAATTGTTACAGGTATGCCATGTGTCACAATTTGGGCATAAATTCCCAAAAGAGAGACAGAGGGCAGCACAAAAACGAGTTTCAATGCATGGGGGCCTCATTTTGTGAAAGGGAGGTGGATTGCTGCAGATGGAGAGCTCTTGAGAGCTGGTCTACCTTATCTATGATGCACAGAGGCTTGAGCTTGCTTCCTACTCTCTCTCTCTCTCTCTCTCTCTCTCTCTGACAGTACGGTTATGCTGCAGAATCAAGGGCTTTTCTTCAGATTCAGGTACAGCTGTGTGGAATATGATATTTTTGCATGAGGCAAGAGCCTCCATTCTCCAGGAACAGGAGCAGTTGTATGTTGTCCCAGCAGGGACAGGTGAGGGTGGTAACCTCACCAAGCAAGTGCTTGAAACAGCACTAAACCAGAACTGATTCTGGACTGTTCAGAGGGTATTTCAGAGCCCAATTGATGTCAGATTCAAGGGGCACTTGGCCGAGATGCTGCACGACAGTGCAGGGAACAGTATGAACTGAAAACAGGTTTCAGAACAGGTCTGAATCAGTAATTACAATGGGCTGAATTGTGCAGGGAACAGTATGAACTGAAAACAGGTTTCAGAACAGGTCTGAACCAGTAATTACAACAGATTGAAATGGTCAATTCTGCACTCCAACCAGAAGTTTCAGACTTGGGCAGAGTTTTCCCTCCTGGTCAACTTGTTTTGGGTCAGTAATTGTATTGTTATGTTGCCAAATTTCACCCAGAATAGGTGAAAGACAGCCCAATGTATTTTCCCTCTTTTTAAAAATAAAGAAATACAGCAAGGGGCGCCTAACTTAGGGGCCAAAAAGGTGTCGGTGTGGCAACAAGAGCATTTTAGCTTCTTGTTTTTCTTCTTGATTCTATGTCTTTAAGTTCAGGTAAAGTGGGCGACTGTTAAATTGGGTAAAAGCATTTATATTTTGGTTGTACACTACTGCCCTTCCCAGTGAATAGGCCGGTTACAGCGACAAACCCCCTAACATTCCATGGGAGTGCCGGGCGGCGGCACTTAGATTCGTTTCTCGATGGGCTATCAAAATGTGCTTGGATAGCCAATAGGCGGGCATGTCACAAGAGGTTGAGCTGAGATGAGCTGAGCTGAATTGAGCTGAACTCAGCTCTGATAGCAAAGGTGAGAGGTTGAGAGGATCGAAGCTCAACTGAGAGTGCAGTAGACAATGTGTAGAGTGAAGCATGACACCCAATGCAATAGACTAAAAGAGTGTAAATTGAAAGTACAAAGTACAACCCTTAAACCTTAGGGTTGTAGGGGGTGTTCACACCCAAACATGATAAGTGCCCTTAAGTGTGTAACATAAGCACATACGAAAGAAGGGAATAAGTCTAGAGGAAAAAAAACCTCTCGTACTGAGAGTAAATTTTGCCCCAGTGTCCTAATCACCAACACTTCTCTGTGAGCGTAGACGTAAGTGAGACCCAACAGATGGTAACCTCATTAGTGAGAATCAGTATGAGTGTATCTCATTATTTGATGCCAAGGAGTCATCTTCAGACTCTCTTGATGAGCATTGAGAGGGTTCTGATGATGATGATGATGGTGATGATGATAGTGATGCCTCGTCATAGATTCATAGGTCACTCTCTTTTTGTATCTACTATCATTGTATCCACATGCATGATGCTACTATGATACACTAGACTGTAGTTGTATCGCATGTTTTGCACAACCCATGTGACCGTGAGGTGTAAATGGGATGAGAGATAGAGGGGTTTTGAGTAGAGGGGAGTAAAGCATGTGATGTTTTTGTGATAGCATTACCCATTGTGCGATAGGGAAGTGAAGCTATCGAGCTTCACTTCTCTCGCACCCCGCTTTACGGGATAAGCGTGCCAGGAACACTAGTTATTGGTTATGGCCGAAACCTTCCATTGTGGAGTGGACTAAAAAGAACTTAGGTGATAGACCCCGTGTTATTCCAAGTATCATGTGACATTGCTTAGGATAACCTCTTGATGGGCCACTAAATTGTGCCACTGAGGGGTTTTCAATTAGGCACGTTACACTATTATAACCACCCTCATGTATTCATCTTATTTTGGAATGAAATGACTATTTCCACTTTAAACATGTATTCTATCATTTAATGATCTATGGTTTTTTTAAAAATAATGTTATTTTTTTCGTACTAATAACGTACCATACCTTAAAATATCATAAGGTACCATTTAGTACTATATTTTATCGTACAGTACCGTATTGCACCTTTCGTAGTTGACAACTATGAGAGTACGATACCGCATGAAATGTACTATACGTGCACAAAATGCAATGTAGGGTTTAAAGGACACTATTTTAAGTTGTTGATTTGCCACATGCGATTCAGATGGGTTTGGGAACATTACTTCAAATATTTTTTGTTATGTAAGCTGGGTATCCAACAAATCTACAGGATTATGCTTTAGCATAGGCATAATGTTTTTCTCTCTGTGTGCTCTCCGTGAATTCAGTTTTGTAAACAATTTTGTGTTCAAATATGTGTTCATTGATTGATATAGAATACCTTCTATGGATGCTAGAATTGAAAACTTTCCAAATCAATCGGCCAAGCTTCAAGAGCTTTCCTCCCAAGTAAATACTAGTTTCAACAGCAAGATTATGCAATCAAGCAGCATGAATGGACGTGAATTGAGAAAGCTTCATGGGGTTGCCTCAGATGATGAGGAAACTTTGACTGACAAACCTAATACAACAGCAATTTTGCAAGAAGATAAAGGCTCCCTTGGTTCTGAACTTGCCTTCCCACAGTATGCAGATTGTGATGCTCTGGTCAACACTATCCAAAATGACATTGATATACAAGCTTTGGGAAGAGGGGGTGATGAAGATAGGACTTACATGCTGGAGAATGCTGACTGTGGTAAAACATCTGAAATGGAGTTTTCAGATATGTTTGAGGATAGTGCGAAGGACAGCACAGTGCCTCAGGAGCTTTATCCTGTTGAGATATCAAGCTGTGGCCTCGGTAAGGAAGAAAGAACTATGAAAACAGATCGAGAGATTGTGTTTGATGAACCAATTGGAACAGCTCAAGGGCTGAGACAAGAGGAGTCTGCTGGCTTAGATTTTTACCAAGATAACTTGAATATGTACAACAAGTGGTACACTCCTGAAAATGATGAGGATGCTAAATGGAAACTTCCAACTTTTTCCTCCATAATAAAGTGGGGCAAAATGAGCATGGGAGCACAAATGAAGAGCTTAACAAGGTGGGAGTCTGGTCCAAATTCTGCTGTTGCAGAAGCTTGGGCACTAGCACGTCGACGGCTCGGAAGTGTTAGTGCTTCTGAGAAGATTAGTCTTCCAATTGGAGTGAGGCCCAACTTTGGTGACACTGAACCCGTGTCAGAAAAGTCAAGCAGGGAACGAATTTCTAAGCCAGGGTACACGGAATCAATGCAATTTAACCTTTCAGCACCTCTAACAAGAGTGCTAATGCGTAGTGTTGAGGCAGTGGCAGAAATCTACAGTGCAGCATCTTCCAAGTGGCCAAAACATTTTGAAGATGAGGCAAAGGAAGATTCTTCATTTCTTTCAGCACGTGCTGCATCAATGCTGGTATGCATGTTTATATACGGCATTTGGATTATTGCTTAAGTTCTTTTAAGTTTGATATCTATAGCTATTTATGACTAGGGAAAATGTTTTGATATGTAAATGCTATTCTCATCTGTAATATCAGGAAACCGAACGGAGCCGAGTAAAGCTCACCCCACTGGTGGAAATGAGATACAAGAATGGTGTCTATAAGGGCCGCTGCTATGGAGGTCTGCCTGAGGGAAAGGTGTTTGCTGTGGATTGGGCATGTTCAATTAGAACTGCTGCATACACTTTTTGATGACGTCAAAACATCATATGAACATCATTGTTTATTCAGGTATTAAATGTGGGATTACTTGCATTGCAGGGTCGCCTTACTTTCAAAGATGGGAGCTTCTATGATGGGCTTTGGAAGCAAGGGAAGAGAGCAGGCTCTGGTTCCTTTTATTATGCTAATGGTGATGTTTTCCAGGGCTACTGGCGTGATGATCAAATGCACGGCAAGGTAAACCCTTGAGCTGCTTATCTTGATGGTTATGAATATCAACTATTTTTTTAACTGAAGAGTACTCTCTAATGAGTTAAAGGGAGCCCAAAATTCATGCAAATTGTGAGCTGTTTCCAGTCTCTATACTAGATGTGATTTTTGAATTCTTCTCAGAACTAATTTTTGCTTCTACTCGTCCAGGGTTGGTTCTATTATCACACAGGTGATAGATTGTATGCAGACTTTTGGAAAGGTAAAGCAAACGGAGAGGGCCGGTTTTATTCAGCCAAAGGCGAAATTTTCTTTGGCCATTTCAGAGAGAATTGGAGACACGGCAAGTGTCTATTCATCGAGGCGAGTGGGTTAAAGTAAGTCTTCTGAAATTCTGCACGTCTATGATACCTAATGTTAAAGGCATTTCTACACAATGCATGATTCATTTCTTCTTTCTGAAATGTTGTCTGCCCATTTTTTGATTTCAGGTGGTCTGAGATCTGGGATTATGGTGTTTTAGTGTCCCGTAAACAGCTGGAAGATTCAGAAAAGGTTTGAAATTTTGGTACAAGAATTATGTAGGATCAACTTGAGAGTGCTGAGGACTGCATAAAGGTTACATTGCAATTGCGCAATGTTAAACACCATTCAGCCACTCGTGACTTTCATGGAGAGACTGGTAGTCGAGGATAGTGAAAGAAAGAAATGAAAGTCTCTCTGAACGCTCCTAAGCCAGTTATTGGGAATCCTTGAGACAACTAAATGCTTGGTTCGTCGGTAGTTCTGAGGAGTGGAGACCATTTGGTCTCAAAGAAACATGAAAAGGTTCTAACCAAACAGCAGAAGCCAGGAGGGTCCTGCAGCAATCTACAGGAGAGTATAATGGCCTAAGCAGCCTGTTTGTAAAAATAGATCTACATTATGTATATAATTGACCTGCAGACATGCTTTGCTGTGCTGCAGGGGTTATTTCCAGCTTAACCCTCACTGCTGCTCCATGTGTTGTAAATAAAGGTGGGCTATTATTGAGCCTGCAGTGAGGGCCATATTTAGGCTTTCAGCTTAAGCCAATTATTGAAAATTGGTAGTGTGAAATTCCCTCTTGATGTGAATCAAAATGAAAAATCTCTCCAAATATGTTGTTTGAAATCAAACATGTGCAAACAACCATTTGTTACCACATGTACCCTTGGTCCACTAGGAACATTACCATGCTATGCATCAAGCTGCACCCTTGCCTTCATAGGCCATAGGCCCTACCACTAAGCCTATATACTAAATGTTTTATTGGTCCTGCACGTGAGAGTAGGACCATAGTTCTTGGGTTGATTGTTCACAAATAGCGAACAAAAGTCAGTTTGACTGACTGTTAGAGTTTTTTGTTTTTTTGTTTTTCTTTTTTTGCAAGGGGGCCACCTTGTTCCGTCGCCGCAGCTCCCCTTCCCCAACACAAAGAACCCAATGGAAAAAGTAGTAGAGAGAGAGAGAGAGAGAGAGAGAGAGAGAGAGCGAGAGATTATTAAAAAATCAATGTTTGTGTGAGGATAGTGCTAAGAGAGTGGTTGTCCACATGGAAGACATACTTATTACCCACTAGAATACCGAAAGGGTAACCTAACTATGGTTGTAAAACAAACTCTCGCTTGAATGTTGGTCCATTTCAAGGCCCAATAGAATAGCTAGTGTACTATTATTAGGCGGTTCAATTGAATGAAAGGAAAGCTTTTGAGTGCCAAACAAAGAGCATTTCACATCATTGTGGTGAAGTGTGCCCTCAGTTCTTGATTAGCATTTGCTACTCTGTGTGTGTGTGTGTTCTTCCCTTGTTGCCATGTTGAGTGGTGACGTGTTTGCTTTGAGTCAACACTAGCATACGCTTGCCTGATAGTCACTCTGTCGTGAAGCGTTGGCGTAGGTCGAAATAGCTCCAACATAGCAGCAAATGTTCGTTGAAGTGCTAATAGTTGTCCACAAGCCTTAGACTCCTTGTCGCAACGTTGAAGTAGACGCCATGTTTGTAATCATTGATCTACACGGCTTGCAATCCTTGTTGAGGTGGATGATGTCAAGATTTGCAGTCCAAAACATGGCAACTTGGTTGTTCGAAAGATCCCTTTTATTAAAAGAAATTCCTACTAGCTTTCCTAATGCTCACCTTCTGCAACAACCTTAGATATTCTAATTTCTCTTTAACTATAAAACAACTTTATTTTAGAATATGAAAGGATTTGAAGAAGGAATGCTGGAGGAAAACAATGTGTCTATTCAAAACCGAATAATCAAACCTTGAATGCATTAATGATTCAAGTGACCAATACTAATCAAGCTTTATTGCTGTTGCTAGCCAATCAATAAAATCAAGTCTCAATTAGGATGAATGCACCTTTGGATTATTGTGTTCGTTCAAATTGTTTTTCATGCCCAACAACGGAATATGTGCTTATATGGCTTGACCATTTCTTGACTGTGGCCACATACCACGGATGATAAGATGATTCAAAATCACATAAGATTCGGACAATATTAGAAGGAATTGCTATAACTTGGTATATACAACAAGCAAAAAGAACTAAACTAAATTGATTTGAAACTAAAAGTCCATTAACAAAATATTTTGGATAACAAAATGTTAAGAAAAAAACACTTCAACAATTAAATAATTATAAGCAATTAAAAAATGAACCCATTACACAGTTTGCTATAAAAAATAATCAATTATTGCTTAGAGTAAATGCAATTATGTTAGAAGCAATGAAGTTGCATTTCTTATGGCCTTGTTTAAGACAATATTACATGTCAAGTCCAAGATCAAGGTCCAAAACGTTACACGAGGCTATATAAATTGCTTAACAGATAAAGAATAATATCTTGATTGAGAATACGATAGACTTTCATATAACACATGAACAAGATAAACCTACACCGATCGACATTGATATTCAAAATGCTCAATCTTTTAACAAGTTCCCACAAAGGGATAATTAGGAACATCATAGATATTATGGTTGTAACATGTTTGGTCTTGAAGCTAAAAATTGTAGAAAATGCAAAAGACCAAGAACGAGTGAAATGCAAAATATACAAATTGGATTGAATATGATAGCACATCTCGGAGCAATACCAAGGAATGACTAAACAATTGGCTTATCGAGATACCTCCCTTGTACTTTCAAGGCTTTGCAATTGGAAAAAGAAGGCTTATTTGTACTGTAAAAATGAAAATCGAGGAAAATAAGTTGGTTGTCATTGGACACAAAGTACTTTCTCATCAATCGGTAAAGAAATAGTGCAATAAACAAACTTAGAAGTTGTAAAAGCACTCAAAATTTTTGGAATTGTTTGGAGATAAACATTTTTAAATATCAAAGAAAGTAGCCATAGTCACAATTGATATATAATGAACTAAATATTTTTATGAATGTTATGTACTTCTACTACATTTGTTGTCACTAACATTAGATTGTGATTGGCTAGACAAAGTCGATCGAAACATTAACTTCAAAACCAAGAAACTCTTAACTTTTAGGATGCAAATGGCTAGAAATAAAAAAGTTGACGATCGGTTCGAGAGTTAATTACTCTCAAATTGTGGCTTCTACAGCAAGGGTAAAAGATATAATAAATCTACTTAAGAAGTATCAAGAAGTAACTCTCTATACCTCTCCCTCTATTACATTTGCCCCAGTTGAACACCACATAAACACATTAAACCATGCACCTATAAAGATGGCACAACAAGTAGATTCACAAAAAGAAATGAAATAATTGAACAAGTAGTTAAAGAAATGTTGGAAAAAGGGACAATATAGATGTCAAAAAGCCCTTGGATAGTTGAACCTCACTTGGTAAAAATAATAATAATGGGGAATATGAATATTGTGACGATTATAGATCACTAAATAAAATAACACAACATGATGTTTATCCTATGTCGCGAATTGATGCTTCAATTGATGAACGAGAAAAATCAAATTATTTCACTTCCTTACATTTAGCCTCGGGTTACTATCCAATTTGAATAAATAAGAATGATTGAAAAAAGATTACTTTTTGAACATCAAAAGGGTTGTCCAAATTTAAAGTCATGGCTTTTGGTCTTTTGGAGGCTCGAAACTCATTTCAACAACTAGTTAATAAACTATTTACTCATCTCATTGTACAAAGAAAGTGTTAAATGGTTTACTTATATGATATTCTTATTCATACAAAAACTTAGGGATGAATATTTAAAGATCGTAGAAGTACTTTCAATTTTACATAAATATAATCACAAATTACAATTAAAAATATATGGATGGGGTCAAACTCAATTGAAGTGTTTAGGATTTATAATTTCTAAGGAATTAAAATAGATCCAAAAGAAGATAGTTACAACTGAAGCATTTTAGACCCTAAAAAGATTAAGCAATTACAATGCTTCTTAAGTATAACAAACTTTTCAAATAGGTTTTTACCTAAACTAGTAGAAATAACTAAACCATTGAGAGAATTGCTAGAAAAGAAACAAAAGTCTATATGGTTTGACAATTGCAAGCAAGCCTTTGAAAAACTTAAAGAACCAATCCCAAAGTAATAACATTAAATTGCACTAATTTTGAAAAACCATTTGTTTTAAGAACAAACGCTTCTAATGTAGGATTAGGAGCAGTGTTACTACACTTGGAGGACTATGAGAAATGGAGAACAATTTGTTTTATTAGTTGTTTACTTATAAAAACAAAAGTTAATTACTTAACAATAAAAAATGAACTTCTAGCTATTGTTTGGGCACTTCAAAAATTACTTCCGTATATATACTAGTCAAAATTTAACTATAAAAATAGATCATCAATGATTAATCACTTTAATGAAATAATCTCACCCTCTAGGAGGTTTACTTCATTGGATTCTTGCAATTCAAGATTATAGTTTTGGGATGCACTCTCGAATAACTCATATGCAAAACAATTCAATAGACGAACTTACAACTAATACTTAATTAAGAGCAAGACTTCAACAACAAGATCTAGATATTAGAAAAATATTTTTAACATAAGGAGTGAAAAAATACAAAAACATTGCTACATTGAAAACAATGTGGCGTATTGTAAAGACAATTTAAAAGAGCAAAAAATAATAATTCCCAAAGCTTTACAAATATTATATATTTATTATTTTCAAGCACATCCACTATGTGGACACTTAGGATTCCATAAATGTTTAAAATTTATCGGGAGAAAGTTTTATTGGCCAAACTTCATCAATCCATAGAGAACTACTTAAGAAATTGCACAAAGGTCAAACTTTCAAAGATCCAATCGGAAAATTGGAATGCCTACTTCAACCCATAAATATGAATAGACCATTTGAATTAGTAGTGTAAATGAAGGAGCCTAAGCGGAGAGAGGATGAGAAAAAGAGAGAGAAAGGGAGGAAGGATAAGAGAGAGAAATATTAGGAGAGAAGAGAACGATAGGCAAGGAGAGAAAGAGAGGGAGGAAGCCACGGAAGTTGAAGGAGAAGGTGAATAATCAGTTCTTGATGATATGTGGATGCCCCAAATTGGGTCTCTTAAAATTTTATACCCGAATTTGTGTGATTGGGTATATAACCCCTAGTTCTCGTGTGTCTCACTTGTTACACTCCATCCTGACCCCAAAATTTTTACCCTCTAAAAAAAAGATAGCAAGGTTTGCATGCGCTCTAACTCCTCTTTACTCTGGGGGTCGATCTTGTCATTGAACAAAACCATAGGGAGAGAGAAATTATACCTATATAGTGCCTCAATAGGAGAAACCCTAATGCTAGAGTTGGTGGAGTTGTATGCACATTCAACTAAATGCAGCCATATATCCCAACGGTACTGTACATCATAGCAAAAATACCTTAGGTAGATCTCAAGAAATTTATTGACCCTCTTGATTTGACCATCAGCCTGTGGGTGGTATGCGGTAGATGGAGCAAGCTTGGTACCCATAGATATGAAAACTGCTTGTGAAAAGCTACTCATAAACTTAGCATCCTTGTCTTGCACTATGACTTGTGGTAACCCATGCTCCATAAATTCAGTGGCTACTCAAGATGTGGTATATTGAGTTTTAGTGGAAATAAAGTAGGAAGCATTTATAAGTTTGTCAACTACCACATATATATTGTTCCATCCTTTCTTGATGATGTGCATTCCAATAATGAAGTCCATAGTAATGTGTCCATTCCCTTCAAGAATAGGCAAGGGCTACAAGAGGCTAGTTGATCTAAGCGTACTCTCCTTGTTTTGTTGGCATGGGATACAACTAGCCACAAAATCCTTGGCATCCCTCCATAGGCCCTTCCAGTGAAAGCTCTTGGCAATCCTATCATATGTTTTGAAAATATCCAAATGACTAGAAATGGGGAAATAATGCATCTCATCCATGATCTTCCCTATAAAGGGGAAAGTATAGGGAATGACAATCTTGCCATGGAACCATTTAAAGCCATTTTTGAGTTGATATGGGGGGTGTTTGTCCATCATCCCATGCTATAATTTTTGAAATATATAGCTTAATTCCTCATTCAGTAAGTAAGCCTCTTGAAGCTCCTCAATCCAATCATTATGCAACTCTGAAATGGAAGATGCTCTACATCTACATCTCTACATCTGTGATAGTGAATAATCCACTATATTGTCTTTGCTCTGAGTGTGAGATGTCAAAATCATAATTTTGCAAGGTTGTCACCCATCTCCTCTACTTATGAGGTAAAGAAGATTGAGTTGGAATGTAGTGGAAGTCTTGATGGTCACTTTTCACTCTAAATTAACTGCCATAGAGGTAGCGGTACCATTTCTTAATAGCATGAACAATGACCAACCACTCTTGGTCATAAAAATTCATCTACATCTTCTTTTCATCAAGCTTATGGCTCTCAAAAGTAATCACACCATGCTCTTGCAATAAGAACATCAATACCTCTGCCACTAGCATCACACTGAATGGTAATCTCTTTTGAGAAGTCATTGCATACAAGGATGGGGGATGAAGTAAGCATTTTCTTTAATTGGCTAAAGTTGCAATTAGCAATAACATCCCAAAAAAATGATTCCTTCTTTAACCCAATATGTGAAAGGTGCTGTAATGGGGTAGTTCTTAACACATTGTATCTTTTTGGGATCAACTTATATGCCATTTTCACTAACATTGTGTCCCTAGTACTCCATTGAGGTTTGCATGAAGATACACTTACTTGCCTTAATAGATAGCATATGCTCTCTCAAGATATCAGACACTTGTCAGCTAACATGTGTCAAGTGCTCCTCTTGTGATATATTATAAACAAGAATGTCATAAAAAAAGACAAGCACAAACTTGAAAAGGAAGGGGTTTACAATTCTATTCATGAGGCTCTGAAAGGTGACATAGGCATTTGTTAATATAAAAGGCATCACTAGGAAATGATAAAGCCCATGATTAGACTTGAAAGTGATTTTGACCTCATCACCCTCCCGCATACGTACCTAATGATAATTACAGCACAGATCAATCTTAGTGAAAGATCGTGCCTCTTTTAACTCATCCAACAAGTCATGAATCCTTCGGATAGGATAGTAGTTCTTGATTGTGATCTTATTCAAGTCTTTATTAGTCAATGCACACAACGAAAAGAGCCATCTTTCTTCTTGACTAGCAGGACTAGAGATGAATAAAGTGAGCAAGTCAATTCAATAAACCCAATCTCAAGTAACTCTTTGACTTGCTTTGCAATTTCTTCATGCTCACACTTGGAGGGTTGTAGCCATTTGCATGTAGTAAGACTTTCAATGTTGAATTATTAGTCAATTTTGAGTATTGATCTGAATTTTCCTTATTTAAGTGCAAGACAAAGATCTATGAGCATTTCATAAACTTCCTTTTGAGTTGCTTTGCTGTAATTAGCTGAAAATTAGTATTATCATGAATTCCCTCTAAGTGGACGAGTTGTCCATGCATAAAAAACTCCATGTAGAGATAAGAGAAGTCTGTAGTAATTTTACCTAAGTGTTATAGTTAGTCACAACCC
This sequence comes from Lygodium microphyllum, assembly GCF_053477565.2. Classification (NCBI taxonomy): domain Eukaryota; kingdom Viridiplantae; phylum Streptophyta; class Polypodiopsida; order Schizaeales; family Lygodiaceae; genus Lygodium; species Lygodium microphyllum. The sequence goes on along the minus strand of NC_141137.1, from coordinate 129,077,765 downwards.
AAGACATCATCAATGGGGCCCATGTCTAATGCAATTAGATCAACTGATGCAATATAGTTTTCAATTTAGCATAGGGAAACTTTGCAGCATACATGTGTTGATTTTTTCTTCATTTTTTGCTACTTAGCCTTTTAGGGGGTGTTGTAGTTCCATAGGGATGCATTTTAACTTATCAATGAGATTGATTTACTAACAAAAATGTATGTATTGTCACTATCTACTAGGATAAATACATGCTTTTCATTAATGCTTCCTTGGATGGAGAAAAGGAAAGTGGTAGCCAGAGGGGGTGTAGTAGAAGTCGTGAAGCCAATATAGTGAGGCGGAAAATCACCAGGATCAAAGGAAAACCCATCCTCCAGATCATAGAACTGCTCCTAGTCCAAGTCATTTGCATAATTCTCATTTTCAGCATGTGCAGCATTCAATATATGTAATTCCTCCTCATCATGTTGCCAATTCTCCATAACATGCATGTTGTGAGCTTTGACCTTTGCTATTTTATAGGGGCATTTTGAAGGGAGTGTAGTGTAGAAGTGGTGAAGCCAATATAATGAGGTGGGAAACCACTAGGGTCAAAGGGAAACCCATCCTCCAGATCATAGAACTGCTCCTGGTTCAAGTCATTTGCATAATTCTCATTTTCAGCATGTGCAAACTTATGTGCAGTATTCAATACATGTAATTCCTCCTCATCATATTGCCAATTCTCCATAACATACATGCTGTGAACTTTGACCTTTGTTATTTTATAGGGGCATTTTGAGACATGGTTTGTTGTGTACTTATCTCCACACTTAAAACATAAGCCTTTTTCTTTTTGACCTTTCACAACATCTAGAAAAATGAAAATTTACCACTTGGGGCAAATGCATTTTGAGGCTTTTTAAAAGCATATTTACCCTCACCATTAAAGCCGTGTTGTCGCAAAAGTGCCTTGTTTTCTTTCAGTGTAGAAGGGGGGTAAGTGAAAATTTTATGGTTGCCTCTAAAAAAACCACCATATTGGCCTGCCCTCATGGGGATATAGAGTTGCCTAAAACCTTACTGAAAGCCCTCATTTTTATGGTCCTTTTTGTTATATCTTTCAACCAATTCAATTATATCAAATAACATAGAACGCTTTTGAACCATTACATTAGCCGCTAAGCTAGGCTCTAACCTATAGATGTACTCGTGCAATTTTACTTCATCACTAATGCTCTCAACATACATGGTCATGGTCCTGAACTAATTGGTGTAATCCCTTACTATGAGATTGTGTTGGTCAAGTTATGCTATGCATTGACCCCATACTACCCATGAAAACCACGTTTCCCATGGGTGCTATGTTTTCCATTAATGCCATGCTATCCATTATTGAGTTGAGCCAAATACCTACCACTGATGCTCCTAGGGAGAGTGGGGGAGCTTCTATCAATGGTGGGTGGGGGTCTTGTGTGGGGTTGGCTATGTGGATCATGGGAGAGCTTCAAGAGAGGCTCATCGTTAATATGAAAGGGCTCACGAACCTCATATGTGGTAGTAGGTGGAATGCCCTTACCTTTAAGGATACCTTGTGGGCCATGAAGCGGATCTGATGGTGGAGGCTATTATGATTTACACTTGGACTCGTTTGCCTTATCTTGTGCTTAGATACATAACAGATAACTCAGCTACAAGAGTGGTGAGGTGCTCTAATGTATATTGAGTTTGAGAATTAGAGAGGTCCATTTAGATCGAGCGTATTGTAGGGGCCCATATCAGGCATCTCCTCATGCATGTCACCATTATAGTTTTGTGCCAAGCTAGGTTTCTCAATCATTGAGGCCTTCCAGTCTCTAATCTCCCTCTAGACCTCATGGGCCTTGCTTTTGCATTTCTATCATGGCATCTGAGTGCAATCCACAAGACATTGTTAGTAAAATGGGAGTAACTTCTAGTAGGGAACTCCGATTGAGAAGATTTTTTATTCAAATCAAAGGGAACAAAGCCATCTTTGAGACGAGCTATTAAGAATTTGTGATAAAAAGTTGATACGAGAATTCTACAATTGAATATTTGTGGTTGTCTTGGATCTGCACCCTGATCACAGTGACCTTAGTGCACAAAAATGGCCATATCTTTTAGATCGTAACTCTAATTGGGTAGATTTTTTATTCAAATCAGAGGGGAAAATGCCCTCTTTAAGATGAGCTATAGCATTCCCTCCTAGATTCAATACCAAATTTATTACATTAAATTTTCTATGACTTTCCTTGAATTCAGGCAACTAAAACACGTCTTGGCTCAACTTCACACTGTATGAGTGGCTCAAGGGGACTAAGGAGCCTAAGCATCATGGTAACTAGCATATGGAACATACTGATCATGATCCCAAGGACATTTAAGAATCATTTTACTCTACCAACATTGCATATGGAAGTCTCAGTGCCATACATCTTGCATTGACTAGATACATGTCAAATGCCATACATGGGTGTCTTACTCAATGAGTGTGCTTGATGTCATGGGATATATAATCAAGAATGGGGTGATCATTGAGTGTACCCACACATGGATACAATTATTGGGCTCTGGATCATGGGGAGGTAGGCAAAGTTCCCTACGAACTAAGTGGTGCACCTCTTCAAGGTCTTAAGTGGTAAGGGAGGGTCGCCTCTCTTTTGGCTTACCACCTCACATGGCATCGTCCTTTTTCCTTAGTCAGAGTATACATGAAAGTTATTTTTAATTACCTGACTGCCAATATTAGGAGGAAATTAAAAATTGAGCCTTTTTATGAGATGCAAGAAATTGACAAGAGCTTGGGTGAAGGGCTTACCTTGGCAATCCAATGACTCACTAGCTGGGGCCACTTACCCCTTTTATAATGGCTCATTACTCTCTTGGGATCAAATCAGTACACACATGATGAGGGAAGTGTTAGATATAATCAACAATCCCTTCAATGTATAGGCTAGATAGTGTCAAAGGGGGCATCCGTGCTTTACCCAAATGGTGGAGTGCATAGGTTGTGAAAGGGTTTGGGATATTTGCATTATGCCAATACTGAAGAATGGAGACATATAACTTAGTCAATGTATGTCTAACCATAATAGTTTGATAGTGACAAGGTAAAGGAGGATAGCTTGACATGAGAATAGGCACAATAGTGTTTTTGCTCTAGCTCTCTCGGAGGTCTTCACACATGGCTCTATTAAATATGTGAGCTAGTAATCAATAGTATCTTGAGCGCTACTCTCAGTAAAGAAGGTGGTGGTCTCTCAGGAAGGCTCCAATAGATTAGGGAGACGAGGTTGACCTATTGCTATGTAAAGTTTGGTTGCATACTTCTCCCATGTATTGGGGGATGTAGTGGATGTCGTTGGACAATGTTATGTAAAAAGCCTCCAAGCCTCTCTAGAATCATGGCTCAAGAATAGTTGGTAGAAGTATCTCTCCAAGGCTAAGAGTGCTCTCTTCTTTTGCAGTATAAGGCATTTGCTGAGTACTTGCACTTGTATGTGGGTAGTGGATACCAATGCTACCTCTCTCTTTGTAGGAAAGCTTTGGTCTCATGACACTCATCATACCAACTATTCTGAGATGTATCACCCCAATGGAGGCTCTTTGTGTACGCTATGAGTGTCAAAAACTTACACCTACTACCGATGTGTGTAGAGCCTCGCTGAATTTTTGGGTGAGCTCATAGAGTGGAATGTCAAGGTCTATATCATATAGTAGTCTGGAGAGCTCCTCCTATATCCTTTATCTCCCTAGAAAAGATTCTATCTTGGGTGTTAGTGAGCTACATGATGGGTCTATACATTGGCAACTAGAGATCTATAGTGAATGATGAATAAGCATGATCCATTGCAACTCCAAGGAAGCATGGTGAGACAAAGAAAACCTAGATGTGAGACATAAGCATCGACATGGTGTTAAGTACATAATATAATGTGTTGGTAGCATGCCAATGGGGTAACATTTCAAGGCACCTAATAGGGAATACCTAGCTAGGCCATTAAGGATGAATAGTTAGTGTGTTGCGCCCATCTCAACAAGATACCTCTCCCATACTTTGTAACTTCCCTTGTGTCCTGGGAGGTTCTCTCCATTTGTAGCTTTAGCATATTCGACTCTTGTAATATCTCCTCACATGATTCAAAGAAAGACATCTAGTGGGAGGCTGTCTTGGTATTAAAGTAACCTAGTAAGATGGCATTCTCCTCTGAGAACTCTCAAATATCCTCATCCAAAGCCACATATGGTGGTCGTAGCTTGGGTGTGGTATGTTTGGTTGTCGTGGTGGAAAATAACATATGCTGATATAAAGAGTGTGCCTCCTCTCACCCACATATAATTGGCATACTAATCCTTATGAACTATTTGGATCATTTAATGTAGATCCTCTCTGAATAGCACTGCCACTCCTCCTACGTCCTATTATGGTGTGTGCATATCTCCTTCTTATATGCTAACTCCCATCTACATAATGTCATTTGTGGGAGTGCAGTATGCCGTTCCTGATGTGTCTCTGAGTAGAATACTATGACTCTCCCCCTAAATGTCTACTCAAATGCTGCCCTATCCAATCAATAAGCTCTATTGTAGTTCTAAACTACTACTATGCAATTGGTCCCATAGGTCTCGCACTTTCATTTGAAGTGTCTCTCCATAACCACCACTCTTCCTCCTATGTAGGAGGCTAGCTTGCCCTCCTCCATAGTTGCCTTGATTCTTGGCATGCAATCCCTCATGTGGGCTAGTTGGGATGGTGTGAGGTCATTGCCCAAAAGTAAACATGTATCTTTCAATTTTCAGTGTTGAGCTAAGAAGTCTCTTCTAGCCTCCATGGCACAGAAGTAGAGAATGAGAGTGCTTTGTTCAAACTCTGCCCTTCTTTATATTGGGTTATCTTCTTACCCACTTTCTAAGAAGTCATATGTAAGTCTTTCTTGATGTTCATCAAGATGTATAACTCCTTGGTGTCTTCTTCCACTTTCTCATGTATTTTTAGCTCCATCACTCAAACATGAAGTACTCTCACATTCAATGTTTGTTCTTCCTCTAGTGTGTCATTGGTGATGGACGTTATAGTTGTATGGGAGGATTGTTTCCCTTCCTTTGCTATTTTCTTAATAATATTTGCCCAAGAAACAACTTCCTTTATCGTCTCCTCCTCATCCTTTTGGGGCCATTGTACTTATTTTTAGATGTGGGTGACCTTTTCATCCATGTTGGGTTGGATTTCTCCCTTGTTCACAACTTGGAGCAAAGCTACATTTCAATCAACTACATCTTAAGTAATGTAATTTCTTTGTCTTGAGCTTCGATTTTCAATTCATGTTTTCTTATCTAATCATTAAATTACAGGTTTACTTAATTCAGTCCATTGTTATACTCATTTGGCTTTGTTGATGTCATTCATGATTGGCAACTCTATCTAGACTTGTTTCATGTTAAGGATAGACCATGATTGTGTGTGTGTGTGTGTGTGTGTGTGGGGGGGGGGTCAAAGGATAGAGAGAATGAGAGATTGTGGGAAGGAGAGGTAGGAAGGTGCCACGAAAAATCAAGGGATATGGCAGGGAGTAGGGGGTCGTGGCAGGGGACTAGTGGTGGTAAGGGGGGCTAGAGGGACATTGGGGATGGCATGTTGGATGGGGGTGGGTGGGCATGGATTAGGGGGTGGCTATGGGACTAGGGTTTGCAGCTAGTGAGCATGAGGTGAAGGGTAGCACGTAAGGAGCTAGAGGAGGAGGTGCAACTAAGAAAGCATGGGGCAAAGAGAGAGAGAGAGAGAGAGAGAGAGAGAGAGAGAGAGAGAGAGAGAGAGAGAGAGAGAGAGAGAGAGAGAGAGAGAGAGAGAGAGAGAGAGAGAGAGAGAGAGAGAGAGAGTGTGTGTGTGTGTGTGTGTGTGTGTGTGTGAGCATTTGCAAATTGAGATACATCATGTAGGTCATGGAGATGATGGAGGCAACACCATTTATTTTTTAAACATTTAAAAAAGGTTCAATATTTGCACAATATAAATTGATTATGCAATAAAGAACTAATTTTTTACAAACATTTCTAAAAGGAATGGAACTTGTTTCAGCTTATCGCTATTGTGCTTTCATAGTATATGTCCAAAGAGTGTCTAGGACAACTATTTGACCTACTTACCATGCTTTTACCCTATAAAAATATATGCATATATATATTCACCTATTTATTTAGTCATGTATTTGTGTTGATACCAAGTCACATCAATGTCCTCATAATCTTTGTCATGCAAAGGGTCAATTACTTCACACATGATACCTTGAACAAGTTAATTGCTATTAGATTTAAGTGGTTGAACTCTTGAAATGAGAGAGAGAGAGAGAGAGAGAGAGAGAGAGAGAGAGAGAGAGAGAGAGAGAGAGAGAGAGAGAGAGAGAGAGAGAGAGAGAGAGAGAGAGAGAGAGAGAGAGAGAGAGAGAGAGAGAGAGAGAGAGAGAGAGAGAGAGAGGTCAACATAGAGAGAGTATGTGTGTGTTGTGTTGTGTGTGTGTGTGTGTGTGTGTGTGTGTGTGTGTGTGTGTGTGTGTGTGAACTTCTGCAAATTGAGATACATCATGCATGTCATGAAGATGATGGAGCAACACATCTTTTTTAAACATTAAAAAAAAGCCTTGTCTTTGCACAGTATGACTTGATAAAGATATTTCCAAAGGGAATGGAACATGTTTTAGCTTGTTGCTATTGTGCTATCATAGTATATGTCCAAAGAGTGTCTAGGACATAGCTATTTGAGCCACCTTACTATGCTTTTACCCTACAAAAATATATGCTTATAAAGCCATCTATTTATTTAGTCACTTATTTGTGTTGATACCAAGTCACATCAATGTCCTCACAATCTTAGTCATACAAAGGGAAAATTGCTTCACACATGATATCTTGGACAAGTTAATTGCTATAAGATTTAAGTGGTTGAACTCTTGAAACACACTCACTTTCTACACAAAATGAGAATCAAGCCTCATTGTCTTTGATTTCAAAGTTTGTATAAGTTGAGAGTACCAAGTTTTTGCTCAAATGCTCATTTGTTTCTTTCAAGGTGACTTGGATGTATTTGTGATTGATATTGAGAGCCAATATGTATTGAGAGGGAATAATGTTGGGATGCAAAGCATAAGCTTTGGAGTGCAAGATGGTTGAGAGAGAGAGAGAGAGAAGCACACAAGAAAGTATTGTGGATACAATGAAATGGTATCTTGATTCTTTGTTATATTTACTTCTATATAATTGTACAGTATGTACTTATACGAGGTATGCCTACCTAGCTATTGGCCATTGGCCTTCACTCCAACAACCTTCCACTTAAAGGCCAATGTGTCTTTATGGGAGGATAAAAAGAAAGTGAAGACACTATCTAATGCCTATCAACACCACTCTATGGTGTGCTTGGAAGGTAAATTGTTCATGAGAAGATATGCAAAGTTCTCATCTATATGGACCTTGGTAAGATGGTTGTGCTTGTCCTCAAGTACCTCCCAAAGAAGTGATATTTTTCCTTAGTGTGCTTTGTCTTTTCATGAAATATAAGGTTTTGTGCCAAATGAATGGCACTCTAATTATCACAATGCAATGTAGATACTTCTCTTGCAATACTAGAGTCTCCTTACTAGATGAGTAAGCTATAAAACTTCCTTGAAAGCCTTAATGGTAGCAACATACTTAGTCCTAGTGATAGATAAACTTATACATGGCTGCAATCTAGAGACCCAAGAGAATGCACCACTAGTAAGAGTAAAGATTAAACATGAAGGAGATCTCCTAGATTCTAGACTCTCTACAAAATCACCATCTACATATCCAAGAACAAATGCATCATTCCTTCTAAATTATATGCATATAGCTCTAGTTCCATTCAAGTATCTCATGCTATTCTTTATTGCCTCACAATGCGTCTTGCTAGGGTTTGTGATATACAAGTATACTTACTATACTCCCATTGCATAGGCAATGTTTGGATGTATAGCAACCATGGCATATATCAAGCTAGCAATTGTGGATGTTTAAGGAACCTTGGACATTTCATCCTTTTGCTAATCTAACTGAGGGATATTCTCTTGGCTAAGCTTCAAATATGGAGTAGGCAATGGAACAATGATTCTCTTTTTTGTCTCCAAATTGAAATACTACCATACATTCCTAACGTATTCATCTTGAGACAAATAGAGAATCTTTTCATCTCCAACTCACATAATGTGTAAACTAGGAATGTGACCAATATTTCCCAAGTTCTTCATATTAAAGCTACTATGGAATCTTATTTTTAGAACATTCTAGAAGATGGAGCAGGGGTTGAAGCACAAGCAAAAGCAAGAGAGAAGCAAGAGTTGTGGAGGTTCAAACAAGAGAGAGTAGGATAGTATGTGGGGAACTGCAACACTCATAATGTGTGACCTGCCTTTCCTTATTCTATTGTCATGTAAAGAATAAAGAATAAAGTGATATTAATGTGTGGCCGCCACCTGCAATGCATAGATGTGTGGACAATAAGTACAAGTAAATGTAGGTAGCCAGACATGAGAGGCCTTTAACTCCAACAACCTTCCATTAAAGGTGAATGTTGCCTAAGTATGAAGAAAATTAGAAAAAAGTGGTAAAGTACAATGTGTAAATATAAGTACAATAGGATGAGCAATAAATTCCATCTCATCCTATGCCCATCATCTTCTTAAGGAAGATGTAGCGTTCCACTAGAAGACTTTTAATAAGTAGATCAATAGCATTCTCCTCAATCAAAGTCTTAACAAGCTCTATTTGCTTGTCCTTGATAACCTCTTAGATGAAGTGATAAGAGATCTCAATGTGCTTGATCTTTATATGAAAGCTCAAATTACATGCCAATTGAATGACATATAATCTAAATGAAAAGTTGGATTACATGCCAATTGAATGGCACTTATAGAGTCCAAATGCAATGTAGGAGTCATGGCCTACCAAGGTCTGCCACACTAAACAGCCTAACCTAGACATAAGGCCTCCTTACAAAGCTTTGGCTACAATGTACTTAGGCTCTGTAGTAGACAAAGCTGTGTATTTCTACACCATTGACATCTAAGAAACTATACCTCCAGCAAAATATATCCTAGCTACCATAACAAATACACACATTTGCAATGCCCTTAAGGTATCTCATGATACCCTTTATGACATCCCAATGTCACCTCTATCAGATATGAATGGAACATGCACATGCCTATTCAAGGGGATGGAAGGAGAGGGTAGCAAGTTCGAATGATGATGATAATCAAGAGATCATTGCTAGCATTTGAAGCATCATTATCTTATTTCTTGTTATCTCTTCTTCACTTTTTCTTGATCTTATTCTCTTTCCTTTTGTGATGATCAATTGGCCTCAAATTCTTTCAAAATTAGATGCATAATGGCTATCTAGCAAAAGCCTAATCAATTCCTATCAAGATATCATGCATCTAGCATAATTGACATCATGGTGTTTCAATCCGTATTTTATTTCACTTCAAAAAAGCTAAATTTACCAGTCTATGTATGTTATCATGTCTTATAACTACAATTGAAATTTTTAAAAATATAAATTACTTAAAAATTATTTAAATAATTAAAAATAATATTTTAAAATTATTATATTTATTTTATTAATTTTGATAGTTTTTATATGCTCTATAAGTTTGGGAGTCTTTGCAAATTTTGGGGGATTTTAAGATTTTATTTACTATATTTTAAACTTCAATAATTATCTTTTTTCAAATGAAAATCACAATTTTGATTAGAGAAAAATGATGGCCACAAAAGGAACCATTTAGCTCACAAAAATGAAAAAAAAAAGCTTTTGAAAAAAGTCAATTCATCCCTCAACACTTAAACAGAAAGCATCCTCGCAATCGTGGAAAAAGAGAATACAAGCTCTAAAATAACCATATTCAATCATCAACTCTAGCTCGAACAAATCCATGAGCCAAACATGACTTCTTCTGATGAACCTAAATCTTAAAAACATATGTCAAAGGAAAACCATAACCACTATGATCCATTCCTTTAATAATTAAACCAATAAACTCAAACCATCAAAGGGTATAAGAATTTTCTCTACATCTTAGTACATATTCTTCCAAATGATCTTTAAATTCAACCACCATTCACCTTTGATCATCTTCAACTTCAACTTCATCTTCACACGAGAAGGATAAAACACACATACAAAGACATCATAGAACAAGAATTCACATATACACTACAATGATGTAGTCTGAATGGCACATGCTCCCAAAAAATAGAGAGAGTAAAAAAGGAGATATTTCATTGAAAATAAAGATACAACCAAAAACCTACTCCATTGCTATGTAGGATGAAGATATTTATTTTTAAACTGCATGCTAAGCTTGAGATGTTCCAAGGCTTTGCTCTCATCTACAAAGTATATAGGCACATTCTAGAGAAACTAAAGACAACACATCCTCATTAGGATTAGTATGCAAATTGGGTATTTTCTTTCAAGTATTTAGATTGGAGTGTTGATGCATGAAGGCAAGATACCAACAAAAATAAGTTGCAAGACATATAGAGGTGTCCTCAGATTGAGCTTGCACTTGAGCAAATTGAGGATATGAATTCAAACATGGTGAAGAACTCTCCCAAGACCTAGGAATAAGAGGTCAATTAAGCACTAGTCCTATCAAAGAATCATGTAACGTCCACTTCCATCAACGAAGGATATCACTATCATATTCAGAGTATCCATCATAGATTGTCGATGAAGATTTATATATCCAATAGGTGGGGGGACTAGAATAATAGGAGAACATTGCAATGGCAGATAAAGCAAATCATAAAAGGATGATAATTCAAGGGACAATGAAGATGGCCAAGGGGGAAAATATTTTAAAAAATACTTGACGAGATTCTGTTGAAAATATAGAGAAAATAGGTGGAACAATAGGAAGAGGTTCAAGAAGGGGTAGAGGAAGACACAGGATCTACAATTAATGGACAACTAGTAAAAACATGAATTTGAGGGGAGTTAGTGGGTGTAAAAGATAAGATAGGAATAGTATTTGGATTAAAATTGATAATGAAAATATACAAAGGTAGGCGATAGAAAACAAGGGAATAGAAAATGATATTATTGGGATCATAAATATAAATAGAATAGCGAAATTTGAAAGTTTGGAAGAATTCATACGTGGACAAAGGATTATTTATGAAAAACACTCCATTGATGGTGTAGATCCATGACACCATCCTCCAAAGGAGGATATCAAGCATGTCCTTTGCACAAAGGTCTCTAGTACTGATGATAATTTTTATAGCCATATATCAAGCTCCTCTTTAGAAGAGAGCACATAAGATACCACAGGAGTTGGAGGAGGAACAGAAAGGGTAGCTACTTTAATGTGGAGTTCTTTAGTAAGCTTCTTCTATGACTCTAAAGTTTTCTAAGGATGTTGTAATTGACCCTCACATGGACATCCATAGGCAAAAACTCGAGGGCAATAAATTGACAAAGGCCATCTCAACAAATACAACCAGCTTCCAAAAGAAGTGAGTAGCCATGGATCGGTAGTGGGACATGTTGAACCACTATTAGTGGGGTGGAGGGAGATGCCATTCACGCTACACAGGATTTCTTGCGAAGCCTAGGAAAAAGAGGGATTTCTTGCAAAATCCACAAAGTCCACCACTAAAACTGTGAATAATGCGGATCTAGAGCATGGCATGAGTTATGGAGGATGGAAGATGAAGGCTAGATTCATGTTGACATAAACAATGTAGAGTGATAGTTACATAAGTAAATTAGGTTCCAAGATAGATTAGCTCGGACTCATAAACACAATCTTGTGTAGGACACTGACAATGACAAAGATACTAAGTACAAGTACCAAGCATCATGATATTGCATTCATTCCATTGTGAAAGTGATAGTCAAATACAATGCTTTATAGAAGTTGGGTTGTTCCACTCTCCTCACTGTGCATATGGGATTCAGGACATCTCTTCTTGGAGCATACATCATTTATCTATTTCTCAACACCCCCCTCAAATGATGAGTTCCTACACTTGCTGGCTTTTGCCCCCCCCCTTACATGATAACATGGTCCGAGAGACTAGCTCATATGCACCCTAGTCAAGTTAAAGTGTGAAACTTTACATTTTTGGCAAGAGTTCTTATAAGACAAATCCACTAAGGGAAAAACATATGAAAGATACAATGTAAATTCTTTTAGAATAGTTTGTCATAGTTGTTGATGGTAGAGGAAGCATCTTCTTCTTCTTCATTCATGAACTAGTTATGATGCTGATCATTCTGTATCTACTGCGCTCTTTTCTTATGAAAGCATTCATTGGCTATATGGCGACTCTTACCACAATAATGACATGTCATCCAATTTTTGTTGTCAATGTTGAATCCTCGACCTCTTCCTTTGGGTCCAGCAGCTCCTTTGGTATATAAGAGATTTTCCTTAGATGATGCAATACCATCTTTTGCATTTTTGTTCTTCTATTTGTTCTCTTCATCAAGAAGAGAGTACTCAATATCTTTAAGTGAGAGACTTGAAACATTACTTAGGGTGGACACAAGATGCTCATATGGATCCTTGTTTACACTTGCAAGCAATACAACTATTACTTCATCTTTATCAATATTCTTCTTAAGAGTTGTAAGCTGGGTTTTTAAGCTCTTGAACTTGTTAATGTGTATGGTCATGGAAGCACTGTCTTTTATATCTATTTTATAAAACTGCATGAGAATTTTTACCTTTGAATTCTTTGCTTGTGTACCAAACATCCTGTCAAGTTCCTCCCAAGCAGTTCTAGCATCTCTAATACCAGAGATATGATGTAGCACATCATCACTTAGCCAAGCAATGATGCCTAGTGCCTTGTTATTTATCTTCTTCCATTCTTTGGTTTTGAGCCGGTCTTCTTCAATGAACCTGTCTTCATCATCTTCCTTCTTGCTATCTGCATCATCTTCAAACAGGTCCCATAAGTCCTTTCGCATAAGGTGGTACATAGTCTTCTCCTTCCAGGTATGAAAGCCTTCACAATTGAATTTAGCTATTTTCTCAAGCTTTGCCATGTTGATAAGCTTCAATTAAGTAGCAAGAAATTTTTATTTTAATGTGTCAAGAGATACAAGAAGATTAGTGTCAAATTGAGACTAGTTGAGTATTAATGGATACTAGTCGATGCTTGATCAACTTTCTCTCACAAACTTTGTGGATGGCTTTTGAGCTTCCTTGAGCACTTCAAGAACTGTAATAAACTTCGGAGAGTGTTTCTCAGTGATTAAAATCACTCTTGATAACTTCAATGAGAAGAAATAGTGAAAAATATCAAACTTTGAAGCTTTGGCTATGGCTACCCACAAAGATGACAGTTAGAGTTTCATAGATTGTGATAGATAGAGAGTGAATTTGGGGAGCCCTTTCAGCCTGAGATTGCCCACTTGGGGGGACTTCAAATGCCCCACAGAGATCTGGAGAATTGCGTGTCGTGGTGAATGCTGGATCAAATTGAATCTCTGCTTGCAAATTTTGTGCCAGTTTCACGTTTTCTTGTAATGCTAGGTTGTGCACGACACAATGTTGCCCTATGACATGACAAGAATAAGCATTTTAAGCTAGATAACAATATTTTTAAGAGAGAAAGGGTTGATATGCCTTAGTTTTCTCACACTCCTCCTCCAAGGTCAATATGTATGATAGTCTGCAAGCACAATTAGGACATCAAGCAATAGTTTGTGCAATGTTGAAGCTATAGTTGCCCAATCTCAATGATCGATGTACTAGCAAGGAGATCCGGAAGTAGAGAACCACTTCTCTAGAAGAAAGTTCAGAGAGATTTGGTCCGTGGAGAGAGATATGAGAGCTTTAAGCTGATAGGGTGTTGCTGACTATGGCTACCATGGAAGCTTCATTGAAGGTAGAGATGCAAATGAGGTTGGAGATGGGATCCAACACTCAAATTGAGCTAAGAAGAGATGAGGAGGAGCTAAGCCATGCCCAACTAGGCTCTGATACCATGTGAAGAATGTGGATCTAGAGCATGGCATGAGTTATGGAGGATGGAAGATGAAGGCTAGATTCATGTTGGCATAAACACATAGAGCAACTATTACACAAGTGCCTTGGACTCATAAACACAATCTTGTGTAGGACACTGACAATGAAAAAAATACTAAGTGCAAGTACCAAGCATCATGATATTGTATTCATTCCATTGTGAAAGTGATAGTCAAGTACAATGCTTTATAGAAGTTGGGTTGTTCCACTCTTCTCACTGTGCATATGGGATTCAAGACATCTCTTCCTGGAGCATACATCATTTTTCTATTTCTCAACAAGAACAAATATCAGGGAGAAAACCAAAGATAGACATGACTGGACTAGATTTCCCCAACCATCCCACATCTTACGAAAAACTTTTGTAATGACTTATGCACACGTATAACTGAAAGCTTTGTGATATGAAAACATGCATGTACATTTTTTCTTTTTTTCTTCTTTTTTCCTAATGAAAAAATATGTGGAAAATAGAGGGAGAAGAAAGATAGGTGTGAGCTATGGTGGATGGAACAAGAGAGAGAGAGACTCGAGAGATGTGGAAACTCCAATAGTCACAATGTGTGACTGACCTTCCCTTTATTCAAATGCCATTGAAAGAATAAAGAATGAAGTGACAGTGATGGGTTCCTATCGCTTGTAGTGTGTAGGTGTGGGTATTGTCAGTGTAGTAATACATGGGTGGCTAGGCACATGCACATTTACCCCCAACAACCTCCCACTTAAATGCAAATGTGCCTCGAGTGAAGAGGAAATTTAAAAAATTGACAAAGTACAATGTGTACATAGAGTACAATAGGATGAGGAATAGAGGTCATCTCATCCAATGTCCATCAACTTTCTAAGGAAGGAAAAATGCTCTACGAAGAGATTTTTCAAAAGCAAATCTGCAAGATTTTGGTCACTTGAGATCTTGAGAAGGTCAACAAACTTGTCCTCAATTACCTCTCTCATAAAGTGGTATTGCACCTTAATGTACTTTCTCTTCGCATGTGTAGAGGCAAGCACAAGCTTAACCACCAAGACCCATGGACTGCTTATTGTTCAAGTGTTTCAAGCGAGCACTAATGGCTATCTCTCACATAGCCGATGCGCCATACCTCTTTACGAGTGTAGTGAGCTTACCTTGATGCCCGATTGAGTTGCTTCCTCTCTCAAGTACTCCGATAGATCCACGATTCTTGATGCAAGCTTAAGCATCCTCAAACCTCCACCTCCAAGCTCCATCCTCCATAGCCACATGCAAAACGAGAGAAGAGAAGAGAAGAAGAAGAGAGGAGATGGAGGAGGGCTTCACCTCCAAGATCCCTCACCCTCACACACTCACTCCCTCACTCACTCACACTCCCTTCCTCAAGTACTCACAAGCAAGCAAGAGAAGAGAAGAGAAGAAGAAGAGTCCACTTTGCCACACACCAAATAATGAGCTCTCTTTCAATTTTTGAACTTTATATGCAAAACCCTAAATCCCTTTTGGGCGGTCATCCCCTTATCCTCTTTTTTACATGGCTGACTGTGGCCTAGGCCCTTTTTTCCCATTCTCCTCCTCCTATCCTCCTAGCTTCCTTCATACCGCCCATCTACCTTTACAATTTGCACAGATGAGAGCCTCGACACTCTTAAAATAAATCATGGTGCCCCTTGCGCTCTTTTACAAAAGTATTGACTTGCGCTTTTTTCTTGTGCGTCTCTCTCCTTGATTTAGGACTTTTTCACACTTCTTGTGTTTCTCGATTTTGTCTTGGTGTGCCTTCGTCTTCCATTCCACTTTTGCCTTGGCCTTGTCTTCTGCTTTAGATTTTTTGGATTTTTCACCTTATTTATCTGAGAGTTAACATTACCCCCTCCTAGTTGACTGCTAGTCCCATGGCACTGCTGGTGGTGAGTCAGACGGTGTTGTTGGGATAGCCAAATGGATTTTTGAGTTTGTATACAAGCCATATTGGGGGGTGTGTTGGAGGGATCTATGGAACTAAAAGGTCCTTGAGTTGGAAATGAACCCTGGTGTTGGAGGGATTTATGGACCGGTTGGAGGGATTTATGGAATTGAAAGGCCTTGGAGTTTGGAATGAGCCCTGGTCTTGGAGGGATTTATAGAATTGAAAGGCCCTTGCGTTGGACATGATCCCTGATCTTGGAGGGATTTATGGAACTGAAAGGCCTTGGAATTCGGAATGAGCCCTAGTCTTGGAGGGATTTGTGGACTTGAAAGGCCCTTGCATTGGATATGATCCTTGGTGTTGGAGGGAGGCTGGTGGACGAATCCAGCTTTGAAATTGAAGATAAAGTTGGACATATCTATTGTTTGCCCCTCTGTGGCTGCCGTCTCTCGTGCAATTTTAAATGAGCTTCTTCATTCAGTTTTTGACAGGGGTTTTTGCGTCTGCCCCTTGCTTCATTATGCCTACATGGTGACATGTCGCTAAGATGGGGAGTACATTGCATGGATGATGGGGTCAATGAAGTTGATGGGAGCCTTTGGTTTTACCTAAGAAGAAAAGAAGGTGTACTACCTAGGGGTGTGTCTACCCCTTATCATTAAGTGCGTGGTACTGGTGCTTGTAGGACTAGGAGATGGGTCCCAAGCTTGGGCAAGCCCTTGGTGTATCCCACACTTCAGGACCCAGTTTGTGCATAGGGGAGGTTCGGTGTGTGTAGCTTAGGGTGACAGGTCTAAACCATAGGCGAGTGTTATGTCCCTAGGTGTGTCTTGTCCTTGATGTGCCCTAAGCGTGAAGTGGGGGATCAAAATGAGGCTAGGGGGTTAGGGACAGGAGTCGGCCGATCGAGGTTATTAGACACACCTAACATGAGAACCCCTAGGTTCAATGACTGTGATCGATGTGCAGCTTGCGGTGCCCTTTTTGTTTGTCACAGTTATATAGTCATGACAGAAGTTAGTCTTCATTATCGGAGTGAGGTGGAGAAGGGGACTTAATAGATTTATTAATAAATCAACAGCTTTGGAGATATCCCTTAAGATTTAGGCAGACTTGAAGGGTGGTGGTAGAGAGGAATGGATGATTGCAATGGGTGAAGCGACTAACACTCATGTCCTCTAGAATAGCTAAGCAAAATGAAGGTAATAGAGAAGCTCGCATCATTAGTCGAGCCATTGTGCAACTATCTATAGCGTTAGGATCAAAATGGAGTATTGGGAGGCCGTGCTCCTGTGGGATGGGGTCTTATGTAAGGAGTATTCTAAGCAATCTAAGGTAATTACAAGTAGTAATAAAGGCAAGGTTAGGGCATGAAGAGAATTCGTTAGTGAATTGGATTAGGGTATCATACAAGTTTTTTGACATGAAGATGAGGGCATCTTCATACGTAGTACAATGAGGGTTATAGATTACAGGGAAGTCATAGCGGTCGTGGACACTAGAGTCAAAATCCACTCCCACCCTTTGAGGATAGGGCGGCATAAAGGTTGGATCATTCCACTCGAAGGGTTGAGTGTTGCAAAAGGCCATCCAGGTGTCCAAGTTGGTGTTGCAAGCCCTTCTTCTCATGTAGGTTGGCATTCGTAGCCGAGCACAGACCTTGGTACTTCAAAATTTTTTTGCCAAAATTTGGCATCTTTAGTGGCCCATAATGTGGGGTTCTGTGCTCTCTTCTCTAGCCATGTCTGCCTAAGCTTGGTTTCGATGTTAATTACCTCCTCCACCACCTTGATAGGAAGATCCTATGCAAGGTGGTGGGGAACTGGAAGTTAAAATCGAAGGGGCTTCTGGATGTTTCTTGCCTCTCCTAGATTACAAGGTTGACGTGGAAGCTTGCTGAGGCATTGTCCTCACATGGTGGGATAGGTGCCTGGGGTGCCCTCATTCCCTTGACGTTCCATTTTCTCCTTGACTCCTCTACCATTTGTTTTCTTTTTTCCCTCAGTGCTACCTTTCTTTCTATGAAAGTGTCTACATGTTGCTGCTCTTCAGGTCACGGGGAAGGAGGTGGTGAGACAAGCTCCTCTTCATGTGGTCCCATTTCCAAGTTCACATCCACCTCTCTTTCTTGGCTTGGCTCTTGCTATTTTCCTTTGATGAACCTGAGTGCATTCACTTCCTACCATGTTAGGCCTGCCAATAGGAGATAACGGTGTTGCTCTTCTAGGCTTGGGCCAACCCCGCTAGGTTGTGACGGCATATGTAGTCTTGCTTTCAACGCTCTAGGAGCCATTCCTAGTTTCCTTTTCATTACCTCTATGAGCTCTTCCTGTTTTGGTTGGGTGACGTCCAATAGGGTCTAAGAAGGCACGTTGCTAGATCTGGAAGCTCACTTGGGCGGCCTCTGCTCTACTTTTAGCAAGTTTTTTTTTCTTTTTCTACTTGAGCAAGACGGCATGCCAGGGCTTTAACTCTTTTTTTGTTCTAATTAGCACATTCTTTTTCCTTCCTATTCATATCTTCAAGGCTTTTCCCTTGCCTCTGAGCCAGCACTGTCAGTTTGTGTTCTTGGTCTTCCATCTTTGTCTTCAGCTTTTTCTACTCTTCTTGTGCTATGTCAACCTCTTGGGTTAGTTTCTTCATCTCCCTTTCATGCCTGTGAGCTCTTTCCTCCCTCAGCTCCTCTAGCTCTTCTGTGGCTTTAGTGATTTTCTCCATTTCATCTTGTATATATTTATAGCATGCCACAATCTCTTCATTGTGTTGCTGTAGGCGTCGTGTGGCCTTGATTTCTTCATTCAAGTGCACCTACCATTCAGTTTTTGTCTCTTTCTTAGCTTATAGCTACTCTTTCAGCTCATTGACTTCCATCTGGGCCATGGCCATTTGGCATGTTCTGTCCAACTAGGATGTAGCCATGGCCTCCTTTTCTGCTTTCAGCTCTGCTACTGCAGTTCGCTTCTCCTCCTTGGCTCTCTATAATTGAGAGAGGATATCCTTGATGTACTTGTTGTATTCTTTGGGTGGCCTCTCTATTGCGGGGATTGACGCTGTAGAGCCTGCCTCCTTTTACCTCTTAGGGTCTCACCTTGACTCAGCGTGTGCCACCGCAGTCGGCCTTTTGGTTCCTATAAGAGGAGTTCCTTCTCCTGCTCCTTGGCCCATTTATTTATTCACAAAGTATTTGACCCAAGCCATTAGGTTACTGGCATCCACCTGGGTCATAGAGCTGGGAGTGGAGATGGAGGTGGTGATGGCGGGCATTAGAAGAGTGGAAATGGGGGTGATTGGAGCTTTTCCCTTGCCTTCTTGCATCGTAGGTGGCAAAAATTTTGGCACCTAGTGCTTGGGTTCGGCCCTTCGTTTCTAATCGGGCTTGCAAGTTCCGGCTTGTTGTGCCTGGACTGTGCTGAATGGACTTGTGCGTGGTGAGGGCTATATCTTCCTCCTCCTTTTTTCTGAACTCCTCCTCCTTCTCTTCCTGCTTCCACTTTCTTTCCTCCTCAGCCTTTTTGAACTCCATACGGTTCTTTTGCAAATCTGCATTTTCTTGTTTCCTTCTCTCCTCTTCCTTGCTGTCCTTGTGCAAATTTCTTCTTTTTCTTCCTAGTCTTTCCTCGGCTAGTTTGCTCTTGTTGTTCCCTGTCTTCTTCTTCCTCACTCAGTGTCCTTTTGCTGGACTATTGCATCTCCTATTCTTGGTGAGGTGGTGACTTTCTTGGTGTTTCATCCACCCCTTCTTCTCCTTCTTCCTGCCCTTGCCCCAAGGCTTCATGATTGCGGTGAGAACCTCCCTGAATACAATGGTTGTAGCCTTTGAAGACGAATCTTTCCTTTTAGCTTTGGTGGTGGGAGATTCCCCTCCTGCAGTCTGTCCTCCCATAGCCAAGGCTTTTTCCAAGGTCTCAATGGTCTTCCTCACAAAACCATTGAGGTTCACCTCATCTAGTGACCTTGCTACGACGCTCTCTAGTAGGGGGATGTTGATGTGGCTCATAATGGTGTTGTATCTTTGACTAGAAAACAAGGTGTGCACCATTTTTTCTTAGAGCTGGATTTTGGAGTTAGGGATATCTACTAGGTTGATGTCGTCATTGGTGTGGACTTTTACCTTGTCCATTCCTAGCAAGGTATATACATCTCTTTTTGGTTTCCTCTCTACTTTGTTTGCCAAGCCCAATGCCTTTTCCACCAGCTTCCGGTTGATGAGTTCCCTCTCCCTCATGCACCATTACAGTGCCTTGGTTCCTGTGGAAAGTCCTCAGGAACTCTACATAGTGGAAGTGGTCCACCCCTTGGCTTATTGCTTCCATGTACTTCTACAGATTGCATTGCTTGATGATTTGCCTCATGGCCTGCTCTTTAATGACTACATCTTCTAGGTTGAAGATATGTCAGAACTTGAACTGGTTGAAGGCTCGTGTCTCCACCAAAAGTCCATATTTTGCATGTTCCTCTTCCGAAAAAGGAAAATTGCTAGCCTTTTTTGGACTTGCCATGATGGGTGCCTGTCATGAAACCATGTTCACCATTAGTGTTATTCAGAATAATCATACACAAAAGAGAATGATTACCTACTTGCTAATTGAAATGCTTGAGCATAGAAGTAGAATTTTTCCTCCAATTGATTTCAAATTTTATTGATATTTTTCCCAATCACAAGTTGTGGCTTTCTACCCTTGCAACATGTGCTTTTCCTTTATTGTTTTCCTTATGTAATTGGTTTGATTCACCTTACCCCCACCTTATATGTGATTTTCCTTTATGGTTTTTTCTTTTTGTTTGATTCACCTTACCCCCATCTTACCCTCTCCCCATTCAAAAATGAGAAGAATCCTTCCTATGATTAAAAGGTTAGAGGATGAAGGGCCTTTAGCGCATAATCTTTGTGTTTTACTTTTTCATGAGCCAGGAGTAGAAATTCGAATTGTATTCTAAGTTAGCATAGTTTTCCATATCGAAAGGTCAGATATTGAGGTGGATGATATAGGTAAGGACATCAAGCAAGAAGTCACCAGAGACCATGCTTCTAGCAATGTGGAGTTCTTCCTTGGTCAGGATGCGATCCAAGTAGGAGTGTCCCTGATCATGTTCATCCGTGGGTCGGTCACGACTGGTTGTCAATACCCTATAAGATGTTGGAGCAACGTAAGTTGGGTCATACTCCAATGTTTTGATTGCACGTCGTTGCTTGGCATTTTTCATGACCTGATATCCCTCAAGCTCCCATTGGAGGTGAAGAGTGTACCATTTTTTCAAGAAAGGGGAGTTGTTGGCTATAAACTATTTCAAGTCATTGATTTCTTGATCATTGGCATAGGCTGCACACTTGTTACATGTAGTGATGAGGCATTGTTGTTGTGCTTGCTCACGGGAGATCTCGGTGGCGATCAACTCAGTAGCTGCTTCAGAAGCCTTGACAAACACAAATTCAAATTCTTCCCAAGAACAAGGGAGTGTCCCTATCTCTGTCACCAATGGTTCCTCCAAGAGCCCCAAGTCTAAGCAGTCATAGCTTTTAGAAAGCGATATGAAAGTCACATCCAAGTGTCAAAAGCAAGCAACCAAGTCGTCCCCATATGTTCAGTTAAGTATGCGGCCAGGGTTAGAATTGATCGCTGCTCATAAGAGGGTCTAAGGACGGTGGGTAGTTGAGGCTTGACGACAAAACTAGAGAGTTCAACAGCTAATGGTCGCAGCTTGTTTTGCTCTTTAGGTTGTGGCTTCGCCTCATGGTCGACAGGTTGGATTGTAGTGGCAGTTGTCATGTGACTAGATGCCTTTGAGATTTGAAGGGTATCATTGGGGCTAAATTTGGGCGGTTTGTCAATAGCAAGTTGTGGTTTTGGGCGATAGATTTTTGGTTCAGGCTGCTGAGCTAGGCGTTGGATGTTCTATGGACTTAGCGGCCTGATTCTCTTGTGGTTCGAGTGTCGGTGGCATGAGGTTTCGTGTGGTCAACAAGCTTGAGGATGGAGATTGAGTAGGGCCTTTGGTTGTTTTGGCTTTAGGTAGCCAAATCTAGGTGTTACCCTTATAGTAGCCTTGCGCTTGCAATAAGGCCTCGGGGACACATCGCGACTTGATCGTACGTCAATATTTATGATTTCATCTTGGCTTTCTAGGTTTTGGGTGCGGATCATTAGCCTTGCGAGCCCGTGCATTTCTGAATCCAGGTGTTGCTCTTTGTTTAGGTACCCATTTGAATTCGGGTTCATGGGCTTCAGCGTTGGCTCTAGGGGGTTGCTAGCATCAAGGGTTGGTAGGTTGTGATGAGTCATGACCCCCCTCCTTAGACTTGACTATGGGTTTCTCTACCGATGGCTCTGTGGACTTGGAAAGAGTCACATTGCCCTTGCTAAAAGACGTAACTATGCGGGCATTACCCATGGCTAGGTGGATGTGCTGTGACTCGTAGTCGACATTGCAACGAGCTTGCTTCTTAAAGGTTCATCCTAACAGTGACTCTATGCCTTCATCTTTAGTCTTGGGAAACACATATAATATTATCGGCACAATTTTAGACTCGATAGAAACTACAACCTTGCACTTTCCCAGAAGTTTGTATGGTTGGCCTTCATAAGGGGTGAGCTTAGTATTAGTGGGCTGCAACTGTGGTTTGCCAAATTTGGGTCCAATGGTCATGGGTTAAGACATTAAAATTGGCTCCCTCATCAATTAATGAGTTGATGGTGCATGTGTACTTAGTAGTGACCATCATGCTTAGGTAAGCTAGTGTTATTGCTTTCTCATCCTCACCATCCACCTTAGAGATAGTGGCTATTCATACGTGGATAGGGGGTGCTGGCATTGGGGGCTCATGCAATGGGTGCATGGGAGGAAAGTACTTTTTCATGCAACTGCCATTGAAGAAGCCTATGCTCTCACCTTCTAGGGTTTCAAGTTCCACATTGCTAGATTAGTTGATTGTTTGAACCTTAAAAGGTCTTAGTCCCCAAAACTTTAACTTTTGCTTATGTCCCTTGATTGAGTATAGCAGTACCAAGTCACCATGTTCAAAGTAGTGCTCCTTGACATGCTTATCAAACCAACTTTTGTGTCTTTCCTTCTCACATATTAGTGCATGGGTAGCTAGAAGCCGGGTTTTCGATAAGCGTTAGAATTCGATCAAGCGTTCTATCCATGCCTCCTTCACATCCTATCTTTCTTACAAGGCTATCCTGAGGCTAGGTACGAAAAAATCCAAGGGTAGGATTGCTTCAATACCATAAGTCAACCTAAAGGGGGTCTGTCCTATAGCCATCTTGTAAGCCATGTGATAGGCCCACAAGGCCGCCATCAACTTGTTATCCCAATCACTGCGCGAGGCAAAGATGACTTTGGTCAGGATGTTTTTTAAGATTTTATTTGTGGACTCAACTTGATTGTTTTCATGAGGGTAATAAGGCGAAGACTTCCGATGGATGATTAGGAAAGAGGACATGAGGTGAGCTATCACTTTGTTGATGAAATGTGTGCCTTGGTCGTTAACTAGTTCGATCGGGCAGCCAAATCATGAGATCACTTGCTCCCATAGGAACTTAGCAGTGGTCCGAGTGTCATTCTTTCTCGTAGCTCATGCTTCTATTCATTTTGTTAGATAATCGATAGCTACAATGATGCATTTAGCTTGTGAATACTGTGTTGCAGGACTAATGGATTCGATGAAGTCAATCCCCCATTTCTTGAAGGATTGTCATGAGATAATTGGGGTTAGCTCCATGTGATCCTTATGAATCGAAACTTTAGTCCTTTGGCACTCGTAACAGTGTTTCACAAGTCGTGCCCCATATCAGAAGAGGGTGGGCCACCACAACAAGGACTGTAACACCTTGCAGGCTATCGCACCTCCGATGAAATGTCCTTTGCAATTCTACCATGTGCCTTGATCAGCACATCATGCATCTCGTGCTCACACACTCATCTACGTAGTAGCTCGTCTTGCCCTAGCCTGTAAAGTTGGCAAGCTATCAACTGATAGGGTTGGATTTTCAAGATGAGCTGCTTGAGTTAGGTCTTTTCTATTGCCCATTATGCTAGTCTGTATTCAAGCACTTGAACTATGTCATCTGTCCAATATGGCTTCATGTAAGCTCTAAACATATCTTTTTCACTGGATAAGCAGAATAGATGCGTGTCTAGAAATTTGTCCACGATGCCTTGTCCAGCCGCTTCTCTCGTGGGGATGTGGGACAGATGGTCAGCATGTAATGTTGTTTCCCTTTTTACGCATCATCACAGAGAAATCAAACTCCAAAAGCAGAAGAAGCCATCTAGCAATGTGTCATGTAGCGCATGGTTTGTTAATTAGATACAACAAGACTTGATGGTCAACAAAAAAGGTAAAAGGCATAGCTAGGAGATAATATTGAAATTTCTTTACAGAAAACACCATGGCCAAGCCCTCTCTCTCCATTTTAGAGTAATGCATTTCAATCTTAGTGAGTTGTCTGCTAGCAAAGCTCTAGGTTGTGTTCACTAGGTTGGCACAACATAGCTCCTACGGGGAATTTCGAAGCGTTGATGTGCATGTGAAACTTGAGTGTCCAACCTGGGCCTCGTAGTATTGGTGCTGTGGTTAGAGCCTTTTTTAGTTCCTCATACGTGCGTTGGCATTCCTCGATCCATTTGAATATAATCAACAGCTTGTATAGAGGTCTAGCAATCAATGTATAATTTAACATAAACTGTTAATAATACCTCGTATGTCCTAAAAAGCATTGAACACCCTTGTAATCAGTTGGGGGTGGAAGATCGACAATGACCTTGATCTTTGAGAAATCTGTGGCAATGCCATTCTTTGACACCATGTGTCCTAGTATACATCCATGCTTCACCTAAAACTTACACTTCAAGGGGTTCAATGAGAGGCGATTTAGCCAACATCATTCAAAGACCATTGTCTAAGTGTTCTTGCCAAGTAGAGTGAATACACAAGTCATCCACGAAGACCTCTAACTCCTTCCTCAGCATATCTTTGAATTTTGTACACATCAGTCGTTGGAAAGTGGCTGGCACGTTAGTCAATCCAAAAGGCATGATATGTAGACAAAGATTCCCCATTCAGTGGTGAATGTGGATTATACTTATCGTTAGGATGTACTTGCACTTGATTATATCCAAAGAAGCTGTCCAAAAAACTGTAGGCCTCTTTGCCAACCACTCTCTCAAGTATGTGCTTGGTGTATGACAATGGATAATTATTTCTCTTTGTAGTTGTGTTTACCTTCTTGTAATTGATATGCACTCTAATCTTTCCATTCTTCTTTAATACGATGACAATGGGGGAAACCCCATCCGTGTGTTCAATTTTGTAGATGAATCATGCTCTCATTAGCTTGTTGATTTCTTCCTTGACAGCATGGGTATGCTTTGGATTCATGGAATATAGTCGCTGCTTGACTGGTGTTGCATTAGGTGTCATGGGTATGTTGTGATTCATGACACTCAAGTCTACCCCTTTGAGCTCTTCTAGGGATGGATCCCCAAGAGAGACACCAAGGAAAAGGGGATTCTACTGCAAGAAAATCTATCTTGTAACATCAACAAGCTTTTGTTTCATTCTTTAGAGAACCAAAACAAGGAAAATAGCAAATCTTCACGCAGCATCGTAGTAGATATCTCCCACAGATTTGATAGAATCAACCATAATCTTCAACATCTTCATAGAATCCATCAATAGAAAAAAGAACATAAAAGAATACACCACTTTTGAATGGAAATCAATCACATATTATTCATCTTCAATGTCTTCATAGTTTTCTCTCTTAATCTCTCATAGTAAATACATTATTTTTATAGAATCGGCTATCCCTGACTCTCTCTCTCTCTCTCTCTCTCTCTCTCTCTCTCTCTCTCTCTCTCTCTCTCTCTCTCTCTCTCTCTCTCTCTCTCTCTCTCTCTCTCTCTCTCTCTCTCTCTTTATATATATATATATATTGTATCATCTCCTCTCTACAATACTCAAGAATGGCACTAAATTCTCCTATCTTGGTCGTGGATACACCTCCCAAGAGTATGGGAGGTATGAAAGGGCACCGGAGACATCATAGTGTCCAGTGAGATCTGGCTTTTGTCACTGCTCTTCTGTAACCTTCTGTGAATCCTCATCAACTACTTCTTCACTTCAATTAGCTTGAATAGAGCTTCCATTCATCCTTTTCCTAAGACAAAAACACTTCCCAAAACATCCATACATCCAACATAACACTCAATAAGAACAAACATAATAGACCACAGAGCAACAGGACAACAGAAGAACAGGACTACATAATTACAGAAGCACAAAACCTTATACAGAAGATCAATAGAAACCATAAAAACTACAAAAACCAAACCAAAACCAATTCAATATTTCATAAACCTTTTAACACAACCTTAACCATCTCTCAAAACATCCATTCAACCATCTCAACTACCAAAACATAAACAAAATAGAAGAAAATCAGACCTTACAGAACCCAACATAGAGAATCACATAACCCTTCAAAAAATCATATCCTCATCAAAAACCAACATAAACCCTTCAAACATACTCAAACCATTCCAAACACTTCAAAACATCTTCAAAATCAAACAATCCATCACAAAAAACAACCATTCAGCAACAAAAATAACAAAAAAATTAGCCCAAAAAACATATCATTTCAGCACTCAACATATATCCCCACACTTAGAAAGGAAGCTTCCTTGTGACCTCAGAAAAAAATGAATAAAAGCTCTAATATATGCTAAAAAGAATCTTCAATCCAGCTCAAATCACCAGCTACTATCACGACCCCAACATATTAGCTTCATAGAACGTGTATCTAAAACACATATGAAAGGAAAACCAATAATACCAAAAACCATTCCAATACCATAAAACCAAAATAATTCAAACTATTAAAGGATATAAGAGTTCAATATCCAAATCTTCAACCGCAACCATGATATAACCATCATCAGCAATCTTCACAGCTTCATCTTCATCAACTCCTCACAATATATTAAGAAAAAACAAACAAAACCAACACAAAAAATACCCATATACAAATATAGTATGAATGGCACAAATCCCCAAAAAAGAAGTTTCCATTAAGAAAGAGAGGATATAATCATGGAAAGCCCTCCTACAAAGTAGGATGAAGGTATTTCTTCTTAAATTGCATACTAAATTTAAGATGGTCTAAGGCTTTGTTCTCATTTACAAAGTACTAAGGTACATTCTGAAGGAACTATAGACAACACATCCTTTCCAGTAAAATTATGAGCCTAGTAGGGAAGGCTTGTGCAAAGTAATAGAGAACATCCATGTCAGCAACAGCTACATCCTCATTTGGATTAATCAACAACTATGGGATATGTACTCTAGCAAAATGGAGGTAAGAGTTTGAACATGCTACAGAGGTATCCCAAGACCCTGGAATAAAATGCCAGTTAAACACCGGTCGTGTCACAGAATCATGCAGCGTCCATTGTTGTCGACAAAGTATGTCACTATCATACCCTGGTGTATCCATCACTGTTTGGGGAGGAAGGTTAATGTAATCGGATGGAGAGGGCAATGGAATAAAATGAGAACATTGTAATGGAGGAGGATAGGATAGATCATAAAAGGAAGGTAAATGAAGGGATAAAGAAGGTGGAAAAGACAGAAAATACAGCAAAAATGTATGAAGGGATTCTACTGGAAAAACAGAAGGAATGAGAGGAACGGTAGGTGGGGGTTCAGAAGGAGTAGGAGATAATGTAGGATCAGCAATGAAAGGACATGTAGTAAAAACAAGAATATGAGGAAATCCTG
This sequence comes from Lygodium microphyllum, assembly GCF_053477565.2. Lineage (NCBI taxonomy): Eukaryota > Viridiplantae > Streptophyta > Polypodiopsida > Schizaeales > Lygodiaceae > Lygodium > Lygodium microphyllum. The sequence goes on along the minus strand of NC_141137.1, from coordinate 129,050,055 downwards.
AAGGGGTAAAGGATAAGAGAGGAATGGTGTTAGGACTAGATGAAATAAGAGAAACATAAATAGGGAAACGATAAGACATGCGGGAATAAGAAAGAAGATCTGCATGATCTAAGGGATAAATAGAAAATCGAAAATTAAGGTCTTGAAAAAAGGCCATTGTAAATAACGGGTGATCTGCAATAAAGCTCAATAACTGAGGTTGTAGAGACTGTATATCAGATTTATGGAATACACTCCGAAGATGACGAGGTTCCAAAGCAATACCCTCCAAAGGAGGATACCAAGCATGTCCCTTACACCAACACGTCTGCTCATGATAATGCTTCAAACTATCTGCTACTAGCAGGAGCTACTCTGAGTGCACATACATCACTGCCTATAAAATCACATCCCCCACACATAAACATTCAAGTCCTCCTCATCAAGATTTGCAGATGGCATATAAGATACATGAAAGATAGTAACTGGACCTCATGGGAAACCAACTCATCCACAAATCTATCAAAAACAGCTCTCAAGAGACCCGCTTGCCAGAGACTTGACCATCCATCCTCTAAAGGATCCAAATCCACATTGCTTAAGGAGATATATAAAGCAAATCTCTATTGGTTATATTTCACCCAAATCATTATGCATGCAATCCATACGTTGCTAAAGGCATTCAACCTTAGCTGAGAACCCACCACATAGTTTAGCTTTTTGTTGCAACTGATTAAGCTCCTCTTTGGAAGATAAAGCAAAAGATACAGGAGCGGGAGGAGAAACTGAAAGAACAGCCACTCTTTGGTTAAGTTCTTCAATAAGTTTCTTTTGGGACTCTACAGTTGCGTGAGAGTGCTGCAACTGTTCCTCACTAGCAGCAAGTTTACTAGCCAAAGTGACCATTTCCTCAAGGGCAGAATTTTTCTCAATCATCGAAGATGCATTCTCCTCCTCCAATTTAGCAATCTTAGATTCCAGCTCTTGAATAGTTACCTTCTGTGAATCCATTAAGGTTATGGAAGTAGTCATTTGGTTATGGATATCACTGTGTAGCCCTTTTTGAAGATAGATCCTCTAGTGCCTTACTCAATTGACTAGTTAAGGAATCCACCTTGTCATACATGGAAGTGTAAACATTGTGTACAATGTTTGAAGACAAGAAGTAAGGGAGGTTTCCAGAGTAGACTGGACAATTGAAACCATATGTGGAAGCATGGGTCTAGATAATATGGTTTGTAAAGATGAAGGAATCTGCAAATCTAACTTGCCTTCCTTTTGGGCTGCAAATAGGTTGGTACGCAGAGGAATGAAGGAAGGGCACTACCAGAAATAGCAGGAGTGGATGTGTGTACCAGGGAATCTAGTATAGGAGGATTGGAAGGACCCTTTGTGCGAAGGCGTTTCTTGCGAGAAAACACAACTGGGGACTCTTCATCTTCTGAATTAGGTTGCATAGGCCGAGGAGAAGGAATTGAAGATGTAGGTTGCATTGGTAAAGGAGCAAGATCGGGCACTGGAACACCACCAGGAGGAGGTGCAAAAGTGAGGATTCTCTATAATAAGGCACCATAGGAGACATTATTGTTTTGACCCTTCCGTACTCGCTGGAAATGTTGATCCATCTTGGATAATAGGAAGCTTGCCCAATTGAACTTAGCACCCTCTAGAATCTTCACAGAAGTTGTGAATAGTTCTTTGGACAGATACTTGGATACAGACTTGCTTGACATAAACCGGTCTTGGAGGAATTGACATAGTTGCTTCCATATGGGAGAAGAGATATGGGAAACAGATACCCCTGAACTGTTAATAAGCTAATTAAGGATCAAGGGGGTAGAAGTTTCCTTCTTCATCAGCGTAACAATCTATTTAGTAGTGAGCAATTGGTTACCACCAGGCACAAATGAAGCAGAAATGGGCAAGCACAGTGCTTCACCTATATTAGCTACAGATAAACAAAAGGTGCGGCTATAAACCAGACCAGACTGGTTTTTATAAGAAGCCAAGAAGGAGTAACAAAGTTTCTCATCCACAGACGGCAATGTGAGAGCAACAAGTGGTCGGAGGCCTGCACATCGAATGCAATCCGCCTCTAAAAGGAGGGAATAATCATGGACTATGAGGGGAACATGCTGTATCACAATCGGAGGGGTAGAAGTAGGTGCCATTCAAACTATAGCAAAAACCCACACACCCAAAACCAGGAAGACAAAGAGAAAACCTGCAAAACCCACAAACAAAACCACCACTAAGACCATTGATAGGAAATAGACTGAGAACGAGACTGACTGGACCAAACCACCCCAAGCAAGCCACATCCTACGAAAAATTCGACATGACCTACGCACGTATGCGATTGAAAGCTTCATGCTATGCAACAAACAGGCACCCTGTATCCCCATAGACAAACACTCAAAAAGAATAAAACTCAACCACACTGTATCCCAGACACGGACTCCAAAAATCATGACTGAACCAAAGACTGACTGAAAATATAATGAGCACCAATCAAACCAATGTCAGACTGATAATCCCAAATCCCACGTAACGTGCAACGTCCTATAGTGTGGTGAAGTGGATGGGTGAAACTAACAACTCATTTTGATTAGATTATCAATTAAGCACACTTCATTGTTAATTCAAACTGTTAATGCATGGTGAGTCGGAAGTGTAGCCCAGCCCCTCTCAAACTTGACACGACTTGGCTAGACTGGGTCTCTACTAATGCAGTTCATTGTTACAATTACATGATGTGTGGCACTTGAGTGCATGCATGCGTGACTTTGGGGGGTTTATTTTAATTACAATTTAATGTGTCTGTAACATGTGTGTGCGTGCACTTGTGAATTATTTTTTTAGAAAACTAGGTGGGTTATTATGCCAAAGTGCTCGTGCAACGATGGGGTTCCTTTTACAATTAACATTCGGTTCATTTTATTTACAATGTTATGATGTGCATTCTGTTAAATTGGTATGTGCAACGGTCAATTGATTTGTATAATAATGAAATGTGTGTTATGGTGCAACATGAGAGAGGGAAAAAGAGAAAAAACCTGGCAATATGTGGGTCTGTGTGCAAAGTCTGAGACGACGTTCTCAAAAAAGGAAAGGCGCAATCCACAAATATTCCACACAACGAACAAAAGGGCGACTAAAACTAGTTGTCTTGTCGTACAGAAAAACGAAAAAACAACTAACACATTGACCAAAAAGAATAAAATAAATGATATGCATGACCGAAACAAAATAAAACAATGGAGATGTTGGGATTTTGTTTTGGTTGGGCTTTAGTATTATGGTTTTGTTGTTTGTTTTTTTTCTCTTTTTGTGTTTATTTTTGTTTAAAGGACAAAAATGCGGAAAATAAAATGAAGGGCAATATGGTGGTTCATGTTGATGTGTATGGAAACAACAAACCAAATGAGAAAACATGTTGGGATTGAAATATCAATGTGCAGAAAGTTTGTGGCTTTGTTTTGTTTTGTTTTGGTTTTTTTAGTGTGTTTTGGTTTTTTTTTTTAAACATAATGTAAAAATGAGATTTCAGCAAATCAAACATGATCATCAAGTGTGAATAAGGTAATTAGATTTAATTCACATTTTTCAGCTCATTGTTGAGATTTAAAATGATTTTTGCATGAATTTTGGCAAAAAATAGGGTTTTGTGTCTTCAAATAAAACTTTTGCCAATTAAGGAAGAATTTTCAATTGAGAAATTATTGGCAAAAGGGACCAAGAAGTTTGTAGAATTTTTTGATTTTTTAAAAATTATATCGGTATTTTTATTAATTGTTAATGAATTTTGTCCATTTTTGCATGTTTTTGAAAAGAATTGTGAATTTTCGAAAAAAAATTCTGAGATTTCTTGTTTGGAAAAATGTTTGAATTGTTGGTAGAAATATAAGATATTTTAAAGGAATTTATTTAACTTTTTTTTATTTTAATTGAATTTTAATGAAATTTTGAAATTTTTAATGTGTTTTTAGAGTGGGATTGGAAGTACCCGTGACTGCATAGGAACGACTGCTAACGACTGTGTCTGCGTGCGAATGGCAGAAACCACCGCACGAATAGTTCAGACGCGCATCCCCACTTGTGAACACTCGCAAAGATAACAGACACACCGATCAGACACACACAATTGCGTGTGAGCAACCGCTATGATCCCGCAAGCACAACCACATGTGTACGCACACGAAGCACCGCGCATGCACATGCGTAGGGGCAAGGCACACGGTGAGACGGAGGAGATGGGTGCAGGTTGAGGGAAGGGGCTGTGGTGGGACAGGGGCTTGTGGGGGGGTGGTATTTTTTTTAATTGTTTTAATTAATATAAAAGGAAAAGAAAATGGATGGCTTTTTGTGTTTTTAAAAAAAGGAGGGGGCTGGCGGGTGGCTAGTATAGGGAGGTGGGGGGGAGGGGGTGTGGGAAGGTGGTTTGGAGGGAGGGTGGATAGGAGGCGGATGATGGGAGGGGGAGGTAGAAGGGAGGGGAGGTGGCGGATGGCGGCGCAAAGACGGTGGACGGGCGGCGCGACAGGGGAGGGAGAAGAAGGGGAGAAGTCGAGAAGGAAGAAGGGGAAGAGGGGAAGCCCTGGTCTCGTGCGTGTGCACAGGGCGGGGGTAAAAAAAATTTGTGCAGATGGGATCGAATGGGGACGAGACGGCGGCACGGGATTTGCGGACGCGACGAGGGCGTCGCAAGGCGCGTAAAATCAAAACCCTGCGCGTTCACGCACGAGGGGAGACGCGCGAGAACATGTCGATATGAAGAAAAATGAAGAAAACCCAAACCGTACACCGGATCGAAATACCGTAAAAAGGAAAAATGGACCGGAAACAAGGGGAAGATGAGGGAGAAATGGGGCAGAGTGTCCGGGGCAAAATCAAGGTATTCACATGGGAAAAACACGAAAATAGCTCTGAAAACACATACGGGAATTAATATTGGAAAATTCGCTTGCCAGAACGAAGGGTAGAAAGAAGGAAAAATGTGCAAAATAACATATCCGACAAACCTATCACGTCAAAACATGGTTCTGACCGAGATAGGAACGCGTGCACATGGGAAAAACCCAAAAATCAACCTCGATATGGGAGACAAACATTAATAGAAAAAGATTTGGTCACCGGAATGAACGACAATAAAAAGGAAAAATGGTCAGGGGAAGGGGACTGACAGGGCGGGCACATTAAAATGCATATCCCAAGGAACGAGGAGGGGCGCGCATGTGAAAAAGGAAAAAATCGACCTTGAAAACGCATATGGGAATGAATAGCGAAAAAACCATGAGCCGGAATGAAGTGAGGGAAGAAGGAAAAATGTGCAAAAAATTGTGCCTGACAAGCCTATCTCATCAAAACATAAAGCCGAGCAAAAAAAACCCTGGTCGCATGGAAAAAACCCAAAAAGCGTATCCAAAACGGGATTCAGAAAGAAATACGAAAGGATCCGTGCACCAAAAGGAAGGGAAGAAAAAGAAAAAAATGTTAGGACATATAGAATTGTCAGGTTTGTCACATCAATTTTCAGTTCGGATGGGGTGAGGAGGCGTTCACATGGAAAAAAAATAAAATAAAGCTCGATAACACTAATAAAAATTGAAAACAAAAAATTTAGAGGTCAAAACAGGGCAGAAGAAAAAGGAGAATTGGGCAGAAAGGGTGCGCAGACAAGGCTATCCAGTCACAAGTGAATTTGGAGGAAAATAGGGCAGGTTCACATAGAAAAAGGTCAAAAACATATGCGAAAAATGCACGAAACCACCCAAAAATTAATTATGGAAAACCCGTACATCAAAATAGCAGGTGGGTAAAAGGAAAAATGTCCAAGGGAAGGCATAGGACATGACTAGTATGTTAGATCACTGTTCTGAAGCGATAAGGGCACATTCGCATGGAAATACATCCAATTGGGCGGGAACGCTTCAAAAATTAATAATGCAAAAACGGTAATCCGGAACAAGGGGATGTAAAAAGGAAAAATGGGCAGGTGGAAAGGACAAACAGGGCCGTAAGGTTGGATGTGGGTTTCGGTGAACGCAGGAGGCGTTCACATGGAAAAATATCACAACAAGGGATAAATGAAAAAAGAGAAGGAACGGCCCCAAGGGTGGGTTAAACATGGACGGGTGGGTGGGGAAGGGACCCCATTAAGGTAAAATAAGGGCATGGAATACATGCAGGATTAAAGTGAGGCATATATAGGGGGGATATGCATCATGGATGCGTTCCCACACTTAAAACCTTAACGGACAGGGTTAGATGCATCAACACAGCCTAGGACTCATCACCGACTAGACTCTGACATCCCCACACTTAACACATAACATATACTTGAAATTATAAGGATAAGGTTAGAAAAAATTGGCCCGTTTCACGTATGGTCAAAGAAACCGTCACTGCTACAGAAGGGTTGGAGTCAGCTGCACGAGGTACCACGGCTCACTTCAGTGTTTAGCCAGCATGGTAGGGACCATGCAGCAACACCCAGGGAGGTAGCTGGTTGATAAAGCCCGTTGAGGTAGGTGTCATTGACAAAGGATAGTCACTCAACTCACGGGCACTCAGATGGGATGAGAGAACAATCACTCGCCCCCCATAACTGACATCACTCAAGATAGTATTGATGATAATCGAGATTTCACACCCGGTTTAGAAATTGACAAGGGGATGGTGCAGAGGGAGTATGCAAAGGCGCACAGTTGATGGTGCATCAGTGTATCCCACCCCGTTTGGCATAGGTGCAAGCAGGAAGGCCAAGGAGCCTTGCAATACAGTGCATAGAATAGAGTGACATGTCCTGTGCTAATGGCAGAGATCCATCCTGTGTGTGCATAGGAAAACAGAAACGTACCTGACTCCAAGTGTCGTAATGTCCCTCAATCTCATCTCTCACTCAACCCACCCTTTGTTTCACACTCTGTTGATAGATACAGGAGGGCAACCCATTCCTGAAATCCATTGATGTAATCCTCACTATCACTTGTGCAGAGGTTGTATGCCTTGTGTGCATTTGATGGTGAAACAGTGCATCCCGCCTTGTACCGGCATACAATGCAAGAAGGAAGGCCAGGGAGCCTGATGGTGCAGTGCACAAGAACAGATCGTGCGTTGTGCATTGAGAGGCCCAACCCATGCTTGCAACACTCCGTTCACACATCTCACCTCTCATTTGAATTGAAGGGAAAGGACTGGTCACTCACCCCACCCTCTGTCTCACACTCTGTTAATAGATATAGGGGACAATCCATACTCACATCCCCATCTTGTTACGATGAAAGCTTGCGTCACTCAGGGGGTTGGTGATGAAGATAGCTTTATCTGTTATTGTCATTAAGATGTTGAATACGAGGCGTACCCAAGGAGGCAGCCAACAAGTCTGGTCCTTCAATTATTTGTATGAAAGGTCATCTGTTAAGGAGGGTAGATAGACTGATATTGCAGAGACAATGCACCAAGGGAGGTGGCTTGAACTTGCTTGCGAAAAGATTATGCTAATGAATCAGCTATCCTGAACTGCGGGGTGTTACCACCTTTTCCATAGTATGTTTTCCGCCCAAGGGTGTTTCCACCTTTTTTTGGAACGAGGCCTGCTATGACAGGGAATTTCTTCATTTTCTCCCATAACAATTTCTTTGTTTTGTTTTTGTTATTTATTATTATTTTTTTCTTTCATTAATAAAGAGAATGGTAGAAATACCATATGTCATGACCAACCTTGCCACCGTTGCTGAATCAGACAAGAAGAGAACAAGGTAGGGTTGAGAGGTATCTGTGAGGGGCTAGCAAAACGAGACCGCCTCATGAGGAAGATCATAAGGGCTATCAAAAGCATAAGGAGAAGGACAGTGTGACGCCCAAAAGGGAGAGGGTAGGTCAACTGTGATTGTCAAGATTACCAAGGAGGGGAGTACTTCTTCAGATGATAGCCATTGATGAGAAAAGGATAATTAGAGGCATCAATGGTCTGCACCTGAACAGAGCCATTAGGGTTGACAGCAAGTACCTTGTATGGGCCCATCCACCATTGTTGAAGCTTGCTAGGAAACTTGCCAAATCTCGAATCATAGACCAGGACAAGATCACCTTCTTTGAATTCCTTGTGCTTGATGAAACTGTCATGATAGGCCTTGCATCGCGCTTAAGTGATTTCCATACACTGTAGGACCATCCGTCGAATCTCATCCAAGCATTCCAAGTGTAGGAGGTGGCATTGAAGTGACTCATCATCTCCCAAGAGTTCTTTAATTGCCACTTGCAAAGAGTGCAATTCCAGTTCAACAGGGAAGACGACTTCAGTACCATACACCAACTAGAAAGGGATTTGTCCTGTAACAGCCTTATGGGAGGTTCTGTATGCATGGAGGGCCTCTGTAAGTCGATCGTCCCAGTCGCGACTATGCACAGAAATCGTTTTTGTCAGGATCGAGCAGAGGATGCGATTGGTGACTTCAACTTGGCCGTTGGCTCTGGGGTAGGGACTTGTGATGGCTGATCTTATACAGTTCCGTCAACTCTTCCATGATTTTGTTAAGGAAATGAGTACCTCTGTCACCTACCAACTCGAAGGGACTACGAAAATGGGTGATAATATTCTCACACATGAACAGGGATACATTGTTACCATCGTCCCATTTCAGAGCTTTAGTTTCACACCACTTTGTGACATAATTCGTACATACTAAGATGTATCTATTCTGCTTCCATCTGGTAGGTGGATCAATGGGACCCACAAAATCAATCCCCCACTTCTTGAACGGCTTTAGGGGAAGAATAGGTTTTAGTGCCATGGCACTTGTTTTGGTGGGTTTTCCCATTCGCTGACAAGTATCACATCTCTTGCAGTAGTCATATGCATCCTTGTGGAGGGTGGGCCACTAATATCCTACTAACAGAGCCTTCCTGGCTGTTGCTTCTCCTACAAAGTGTCCACCACATGGTTTGTCATGGCATTCTTTCAAGACTATTCCGAATTCGTCTCCTGCAACACATCTTTGCAACACTTTATATTTTCCTTTCTTGTACAGTGCACCGCCTAGCAAGGTGTAGGGGGCTGATTCTAACAGAAGCTTCTTCTTCTCACTGCTTGAGATGTCAGGAGAATATTGTTGAGTTTCCAGGAGGTTGGCTATGTCTGCATACCAAGGATTAATTGTTTCAACTAGAAACAAGGAAGCATCAGGAAGGTCTAGATCATCCTGTTCCTCTTCTGCAGTTTGAGGGATCCGTGATAGATGATCGGCTAGGACATGGGAACGCCTAGGCTTAGTGACCACTTCAAAATCAAAATCTTGGAATAAGAGCAACAATCTCATCAGTCGTCCTTTAACATTTTCTTTGTTCATCAAGAAGGACATGGCTTCATGATCCACGTAGAACTTGAAATGTGTTGACAGTAGATAGTGTCGAAACTTCTCCAGTGCAAACACCATTGCTAAGCACTCAAGCTCTGTCATTGTGTAGTTCCACTCTTGGTCAATTACTTTTCGACTTGCATAATAGATTGGTTGATCTAATTTAGAGGGGCCCTTTTGACATAGGACAACACCTAGCCCTTCAACTAATGCATCTGTGTGCACATGGAACTCCTTGTAACAGTCAGGAGGCTGCAAGATAGGTGCTTAGATGAGGCACTATTTAGAGTACTAAAGGCTTCTTCACAATCATCACTCCAAAGGAAATCTGCATCTTTCCTTAGGAGCTTGCGCAGAGGGGCTGCCTTGGTTGCAAAATGTGCAATAAATCTTCTGTAGTAGCCCACATGGCCAAGATTCCTCTCAATTGCTTGAGGTTTGTTGGTGTTGTCAAGGCGGCAATCTTCTCAATCTTCGCCAGGTCTATTGCAATCCCTTGTGTAGAGACAATATGACCTAGAATAACTCCTGATGAGATGCCAAAGACACATTTGTCGGGGTTGAGAGAAATCCCATACTCTCGCAAACATTGCTCTAGGTGTCCCCAATGCTCACGGATTAAGCTATAGACACAGAAGTCATCAAGATACACCTCAATGAAATCATGCAAATGATTCTGGAAGGCAGCCATCATTACTCGTTGGAAGGTGGAAGGAGCATTACAGATCCCAAACGGCATCACTCTATAGGCATAGGTTTCCCATTCTGTGGTGAAGGCTATTTTGGATTGGTCCTCTTCTGCAATTTGGACTTGGTTATATCCGCTGAATCCATCTAAGAGGGAATAGAGCTCATGACCTGCCACTATGTCCAATAGTTGGTCTGTGAAAGGGATAGGGAAATGATCCTTCTTTGTCTTCAAGTTCAGCTTTTGAAAGTCCTTCGAAGTTTTCCGTTCTTCTTGGGTACTACCACAATGGGTGGACCCCATTCACTATTAGCCACGGGATAAATGAACTCGCTTCAAGAAGCTTCAATAATTTGGCCTTCACTAGAGCTGAATAATTAGGATTCATACGCCTTTGTCTCTGCCTCACAGGTTTGGCATCAAGCTCTAGGTCAATGTGATATTGGCATACTGTGAGATTAATCCCCTTTAGGTCTTTGTACGACCAAGCAAACATGTCTAAGTTCTCCTTTAGAAAGTCTCACAGGACCACTAGTTCTTCTTCTGGAAGATTGAGACCCACTTTTAGGTGACGTTCTGTACCATCAGTATCCAAGAACGTCACTTGCCTTTCACCTTTCACTTCACGGATAAATGTCCCAGAGATTGTTTCTGGATAGAGGTTTGACTCCTTCAAGCATTAGGGGAGTTTTGAGGTCTCGAAAATGCCTTTTAGGATGTGGAGAGAGAGTGCTCTAGACCAATAAGAGCAAAGCCTCCGTAACGGAACTTCTATTTTAAAAAATTTAAAAATCATTTTACAAAAATATATAAATATGATAATATTACGAATTTGTATTTTTATTATGTATTTTTAGTCTCTTATATTCATGATTATGACATATTTTGCATTAATGGCATAGAGTCTCGGCTACTTTTATTTAATGATGTTTCTAGATTAATGATAATGACTGATGTAATCAAAATTCAAATTGGTGAAAAGCATGGCGCTCAGTTTTTTCCCTCCTTTCTTTTATTCCTCTATTGTTTTTCCCTCCGTTATGATAGCCTAGTCCTCTCTCTCTCTCTCTCTCTCTCTCTCTCTCTCTCTCTCTTTCTGTGTGTGTGTGTGTGTGTGTGTGTGTGTGTGCATGTATCTCTCTCTTCTACCATGGATACAGAAATTCGACCTTCAACAAGGCGTCCAAGCTCCCAAATCACATCCATATCAGTGTTTAACTCATTCCAATTAATGGAAGATGGATTCCTACTATCATTAGCAAAGGTAGTTGGATCACCATGCAACAAGCAGAACATGGAAAAAGGCAAAGACATGAGAGCTCGTTTATCTCTGCTTGGAAGGGCAGAATCCGAGATTTTAAGCTTGGAGCAAATAAGAATAGTATCAAAGAGGTACTAGTGCAACATGTGTTCATGCATAGAGAGCTGTGTTTGAAACCTGGATCTTCAAAGCTTCCAATGCATAGACCAAATTGTAAGAATTTGATTCTTAAAGTTTTTCCTTTCTTAAACATGGTTTAGGTTTTTCCATTATAATATTTGTTTGTCTTGTAGATGTCTATCCCTCTAATCTTGAGGAATGGCAACCAGTGGAATCTATTATTGATGTTATTGATGTTATACATGGTTCAATTGGAGAAGAAATGTATAGAGGTAGAAAGAAGACAGAGCTTGCAGAGAATGGAATATTCTTTTATGACCATTCTTATGTTATTCCTATGCGGTGTTGCCAATGGCGATCAATAAAACTCCTTCCTTTGCCAGATTTTTCAAGCTTTGAGTGGCCTTTGCCAAGTCCAGCTACTAGTGAGGGCTATAGATGTAAGATATTTTCTGAGATCCAGAAAGCACTAAAATCTAATATCTCAAGTAGGCTAAGCAAAAGTTACTTTATTTATGCCTATTAATATATTTATTGATTTCTTCTCTAATATGGAGATAAGAATAACAAAAACCATGCTTTCAGTGAAGAGACTAACATATGATCATATCATACAATTTGTTGATGAAGGATGGGATACAAGGACAGAAGGAAAAATTATATGTAAGATAGATCAAGACTCTATAGCTTGTAAATATATGATTGCTACTCAAAATTTTATCCTTAGCTTTTACTATAGTCGATGGCATTTTGTTGGTAGTAGTCTAGTTGCTTTAGACCAGAATCTTAATGATTTCAGCAAGGATCCTATTGTGGATCTTGATATTTGGTTCAACGAGGATATTATTGCAATCTTAAAGATCAGAAAATCATGTACGCTACATCAAGTGAGGATGGATTTACAAAATGAAGACATTGAACTACCATGCTTCTTTGTATTCCAACTTGACAAGAAACAAGTAAGTTTTCACATCATATTATATCTACTTAGATGTATATCAAGATCTCACTTTCTAACTAACAAACATTTGTAATTTATTTTTTGCAGATATCGAAAAGGAGAGAAAATAAAATACACTGCAATGACATTCAAGAAAAGATATCTTTACTATCAATATAAAATACATGTACAAATTTTGTAGCAGATGTCTATCTGCCATCTCTATGAGATATACAAGGGCTGAAGGGCAAATTTCTATATATGAAGGCCTACAAGGCGATATGGCAAAGCTATTTCTTTTTTAGAGAACTATCCTTTTTAAGAGTCCTTTTGCCTTTCTTTGATGTCTTGGGTATAGAAGGTGTTGAAGCTGTGGATTTACCTTCCATGGTTATAGGCACCGCATCTCCTTCATGGTGCAAATCCCCACAATCTCTGTTGTTGGTTGTATACAATTAACCATCATATACTTCAAGAGCTTTGCTCTGATGTACCAAATATGCTCAGATGTATAGCAATCCTTCGAAAACTGTCACACATTTATAGAAAAAAGAGTTTTAGTTCATTATTGTTCTTACAATAGACTATATTTTTATCATCAATGGACTATTTGCAATTAATATCTATCTTAAAGTTTAGCATCTTTCATATTACCTTTACATGTTTATCATCATTAAGATAAACAAAGTTAACCATTCTTCTAGCATTTGCAATCACCCTCCAGCCATAAGAATGGCTATCATCCTGATGGGGACACTGAAACCACCAACCCAAAGTAAAACTATAAAGAGGACGAATGGTAGTTCATAGAATAAACTCATGTTTCAATTATTTTAATGAATAACTTACCGCAACTTGTCTATATTGCATTGTTGCAAGCAAATCAGATGGCATAGGGGGTCTTTTCTCTAGCTCTTCAATTAATCTTTTGGCACCTCTGTATATAAAATATGTTGAAATTTAGAGTACTTACAAAAAAAAGAATTGAAATATCAAGGAGCCCTTGGATAATATAACTTACAATTTAGCATTTCCATGGCTTCCTTTCATAGAGTTGATTAAAAAGCATTGCTTATCCACAAGGTCTATTGCAATCAAGCTCCAATGAGAACTAAAAGCAATCATATCTCAACAAATTAGTAGAATAAAATCTCAAAAACTCTAATAGAATATTGAATCACTTACTTTTCATTATATGGAATTATAAGCAGCTCCAAAGTATCGAAGTCAATCAAATTGAGCCAGTGCTCAATAAAACTTGCATCAAGCTCATTCCTCATAAAGAATGAGATAGATGGATCAAAAACCTCAATTTTTTGTTGTATATCCAAAGGAAACTCATGCATTATACACCTAGAAAAGGCATAGAAATAGTGAGTATAAACAAGAAAAATATTATTGCTAAAAAAATATCAAAAAGTATAAGTAATTATGGATGGACATACCTTAGGCCAACAAGAATAAGACTGTCATTTACTTCTCTTCTTTTATCCTTAAGAATCTGAACACATGCAGCATCAAAGGAGATAACCTAAGTTCTTTTGCCTAAGTCACCAGGTAAGAAACAAAACACACTGAATCCTTTTGGATTAGTTGCTTCAAGAAGGGTGGCTAGCTCATTTTCAAAGGACTCTAGTTGCTCTATTTCCCTTTCTTCAACCCTTTGCCTCCTATACTCTCTCCATTTATCTGCTTGTTCCTCTTTAGCCTTCTCCTCTTTTTCATGTTGCCTTGTATCCTTCTCATGGGTGACATCCTCAACCCTGACACCAGAATCATCTTTCTTTCTTCTAGCTGGGGGCACATTAAGGATATTAAATGTCTTCATATCAGTGAGGGGAATTGGCTCAAGGACCTTTGAAAATCTATATCTTAGCCTCCTAAGAATTACCATGTCCTTGTCCATGAGTGTGAGCCTATGAGCATGAGCAGCACAAATGTAGGCATCTTGGAAAAACTCAATTAGAAAATCCTCTATGGCTTCTTGTATACAATTAAGAGCTGTTCTTGTCCATCTGAAACTATCCAAACTATATCTGTCACAAATTTCCCTGACAAGCCTCTGAAAAGACAACTTTGGAATTGCATTGTCAAGAGCATTTACTGCCTTCCTAATCTCCCTTAGACACCTGACATTTTGAGAAAACCTTCTCCTTGGCTTTGACTTTCTAGAGAGCTTCTGAGGCTTTGAAGACTGATGAATCTTTGATGCTAAATCCCTAGGATCAATCTTCTCTTTTCTTGCTGTTGCCTTAGTCCTAGCCATCTGCCAAAAAAACATATGTTACTTCTTCTCCAGCATGTAAAGCAAAACGCGAGTCCCAGACAAGAGTTATCTATGCTGCATGGCATTTTCTCGTATCAGCTGAATTTTTCTCGAGCTGTCTAGTGAAATGCGAGTGTCAAGCAAGGCGCCTCCTTGCAGCTGCTTCTTTTCGCGTTTCACCGGACTTGTTGTCCATTGTGTCCAGTGAAACGCGAATTTAAGCCAGGAAACCTGCTTGAAGTACCTTATTTTCGCGTTTCACCGGACAGCTCATGAATAGCATAAAAATTGACAAAACCAAGAAAAAAGAGCTTTGATCCAAGGAAAGCTTTTAAGATTACTTAAAATATCCATAGAATTAGGGAGGAAAGAAACAGGCACCGAGAGCATGGAATGCTCAGATAAGTAATTATTTACAGCAGCATGGATTTCAGATAGCTCATGCAGATCACAATAAGATTTCCTTAAATATCCACAATATTAAGGAATGCTTTCACTGTGGAAAAAATTCTTTTGTAGTGGTCATGAGCTAATAATAACATAAATGATTAAGGAAAAATATCAAAACAATGCATTGAATGGAGCTTGTTATTGAAAAGCAAGATGCAGAAACCATACCTTCTTTTTAGCTTGTTCTTCACAATCTCAGCCTAAAGATGATAATATGCTTGAAGGTTTGCTTTGTTGGGGAAGCAGTGAAATGCTTGGAGACTGGAAGAAACACCAAAAACAAAGATGGAGTACCGATGAAATGCGATGAAAGCTGAAGGCGGTGAATTTGCATGGACTCAACGTTCTTCGCAAAGTGTTAATAACACACGTGTGACGTACTCTCGCTTATCGGAATTTTTTATTTACTTGGAAAAGGGTTATTTAACACATGTGTAACGTATTTTTGGAAAAAGAGAATGCGCACGTCTTCTGAGGAGTTTATTACGCTGTGTTAAGTCAGACACGTGTACATGTATTTTTCCATTATTACACAAATTTTTTCGTTGGAACTATCACCACATGCTTAACGGTCGATATAAAAGCATTTCAAACCCATTTCTCCGACATTGTCTTCTTCTCTGCCAAAATTTCGTCTCGACTTCCCTTCAAGGTCCTTGCATCCTGTGTGGAGAGCAGTTCAACAATCTTTGATAGGTAACAATTTTTTAATTACAAGCATTTTAACAAAATAAATTTGATTAATATAGAAAGAATGTTTTATAACACTTAAACAATTAAAGATGTTATGTGCTTTCTATCTTTCAAAAGCAGCATAGCTTTTCCAAAAATGATTATATCATCAATTTGTGTGTTTCCATAGAATTTATTTATTGTTCATGTTTCTTTTCTTCATTTACAATTTTTGACAAGTAAAACGCGAGACAATGTCTCTGTTGATGATATTTTGCTTAGTATCGCGTTTCACCGGCCACATTTTAGAATAATTTTTGTCTTTAAGCTAGTGTCCGATGAAACGCGATTCCTTCACAGGCATTTGCCTTACACACTTGAATTTTCGCGTTTCACCGGTCAACTAAAAAAATTCTCCTGTTTTGATTTTTTTGTCTTGGAAAATCAATGTTGGGGCCTCTTTCCATGATATCATCTTGTTTTATTGGATATTGGTTCTTTTGTGCTTTTTTTTTCAGGGATAAATATTTTTTAGGTCAAAATGACAAAGAGGAAGCTATCTCTGGAAGGAATGGATGAGGAGGAGATAATTGAGACATCTGATGATAGGCTCTTTGATTTTTTACACATCACTGGAAATTCTTCCAAGTTTTGCTATATTAGGGAAATTTTCAATGTTCCTTTTGATTTGAAGGAGTTCTTGGAGGATCTTGATGATAAACTTAAGGAGTACAGATGTTTTTATGATAGACATGTGCAAGGTTTGGAAGTCAATGGATTTGTTCATTATAGTGATGTCATGGGAGCCACCAATACATCCAGGTCAACTTTGCTCGGCAGGTTCAACCTCATTGATGAGGAATTCAGAAAGAAAGAAACATGTTGCCCTTTCCACAGGTACCAACACCAATGCCTTCTAATCCACAAGGACGTTGGATTTATTGTGTATCTTCAGTACATGGAAAATTCTTCTCCAGATATAGACCAACAGAGAAAGCTAGAGGATATTGCAAGTATGGATAAGGAGGTCGAAGAGAAGGAGGAGATGTTCTAAGAAGATGTTGAGAATCAACTTGTTCAAGGTTTTGATGTAGGTTTATTCAAGAGTGACAATATCACAATGGTGGAAGAAAAGGAGATTGAGCCAAGTGCACAGGTTGATGAAGAAGATCCTCTTGCCTGTGTTCCAACATTTCCCACTTATCTTATCAACAAGAAGAGATATGTGTTGCTAAATGATATTCAACATCTTTTTGATCTTAGAGAAGATTATTGCTTAGCAATCCTTGCAGGTTGGGGCAAAAATGACATGAATTTTATAGGTTATGAACAAGAACCACTAGCAAGTCTTGATGTTGAGGGAGAGAATTTCCAAGATAGCTGAATTCTATACAACATTACCATTTTGTGCATCTACATTATCAATCACATTTACTGGTTCATACCTTACATACATGTATTAATCAGATCATAGAATATGAAAAGGAGGGGACTACCTACAGAAGAAGAGTTCTTGCAGGTCCAGAAGAAACTTCATATTGATGATGTAGGGTATGAAGAGAGATTGAACTCTCCATCAGATGAGAAGCCCAAGAGTTCAATAAATCTTTATGATGATAGTCTTCTTGAAGAAGATGAACACCCTAAGGTATGAAATACAATTTGAAGTTACCCATTGAGTTTATGTTAGACTTTACTATGCATTATAGATAAATATCTTATATCTTGTACTGTTGTGGTTTGTTCTATAGATTGAGATTGAAGATCTGGACAACTTTCTTGGAAGGGCCAAGGGCTCCAGGCCAATGAAGCTTGGAAAAAATCAAAGCCTTGGCCATTATATTGGAAACTTAAACAATCAAACAATTGTAATATATCATAGTAGATTGTCAAGCTCTCCAAGTCTACCAATGATGGCTTTGAGAGCTATCTCAAAGGTTATTGGATCTCAAGTTTTCAGCAGAGGCTTGGACAAGATCATTTTGGTGGAGAAGGAAGAAGCCATAAGAGTTTTTGGCTTTATGCCTGGATACAGTGGATCTGGAGCTGGATATTTTGGAGTTCTTGGCTCCTATTTGCTCTCTTATGTAGGAGATAGTAAGAATTTGAAGCTTCTTCCAGGCTATCAGAAACAAGAGTTTTTGAAATACAGAGGTCTTATTGAGTGGGATGAAACAAAAGATTCCTCTAGAGGCCCTGTCGAGCTACCTGAAACCAAGGACTCCACTGAAGGCCCTGTTGAGGTGCCTGAAACTAAGGACTCTTCTGCAACACAATCAGACTAGAAGATGCCAAAGATTAAGGGTTTCTTGAAACCCATCTTTTCCCAACTCTTTGTTTGGTTTGTAACCATTCTGTAAATCTTTGCTTTGCGCAAGAATTTAAATATCTATCTTTTCTTCTTTGGGTAACAATTTGTATAGTCCTTGCTAAAGATGATGTATTGCTTGATGTGGTTGTATCTTTAAGCTTGAATTTATGCCAAATTTGTCGATAGAACCATTGAAAGACCTCTAATAAACTGTTGGCTTTGTGTCTTCTACCTCCATGTCTTGTATGTCTGAAATATTTTGTTCTTGCTTGATAATGTGATTTTTCCATTCCTTGGGTTGACCAGATAGATAGAGATCCATATTGTTTAATAAAGTATGGAGCATGGTTGTATAGAATATGCTACATAGTCAACAAATAAGGAAAGTTATTAAAAAACATTATATGAGTTCGACAATGAAGAAATAAACATATACAAACTTCTTACCATATAGTGAGTAAAGTGTTGATCACCCCAAGCTTCTGTCATCGCCTTTTTGAAAAGGTTCAATTGGTTTTTAAAGTCTTTGAGATCATCGTCATTCCATTAAGTCTTATCACAATAAAAAAACACTTTGTCTAGTGTTTCCCAAACTTTAGCTTTTCTATTTTGAGCTTGTCCATTATCAGTGTGATCCTTAACTGCATTATGTAGGGATTTCCACTGATTAAATTTAATAGTTGAGCCACCATTTCTCGAGTTTATCTTGCCAAGTCTCCCATGAAAGCCTAGAAACCTTCTAGCCTTCACTCCACCAATAGATGGTTTTTTTGGGACACAATTACCATCCTTAGACTTTTGAAGATCTGGTTCAATAACAACATTGCCACCATGCAAACCAATTGCAGAGAGAACTTTTTCAACCTTTGTTATAGCATCTGTTCTAGTTGATAATGGCTTCAACTTCCATGCAAATCCTATATAGAGATGAACAAGCTTTTCGATTATCCTGCAAAGTGCATGAAGTGTACAAATATGGGCATTCGCTAAAGGAATGTCCAAGACTGGTTTAAACTGTGGATCCTTATTGTGCCTAGAGGGAGCTCTATTCCAATTGCTTGAGTTTAACTCTATAGCTAGTGACATGCAATATAAGCAAGGAGATCTCGAGTTAGCTCCCTTTGATACATTATACATACATTTGAGTGTCTTTAGGTCACCAGCTATGTGCCACTCAATCCTGTAGTTCCCTAATCCTTCAACAAATAGCTCTTCTCTTGCTTGTTGCCTTTGAATAACATTAGGTATTGATGTTTGATGAAAAACCCAATATAGTATATCAAAATTCTCAGTATCTACCTCAAATGCTCCTAGCCACCAGATGTTATATTCAGATTGAACACTAAATGATGTTGAGTGATTGCAATGGCTTGACGAAAGTGCTCTATTCATCAAGGTGATAGAGATTCTCTCCAATTTTTTACATTTTAGAATCTCACTTTCATCAAGTTTAATCACAAATCTAGCCACTCCCTGTGCCGCAGCTACTGACAAGTCATAAAATTTGATCATTAAGCATTGTAGGGTGGGCAAGTCAAGGAAAATATTGTTAAATTCATTGAATGTAACCTCCTTTTTCTTGCCCTTGAAGCTAGCCTTGATATGAAAAGGCTCACCTAGAATCTCCATCACTTTGTTATTAACTCTCTGTCTGATAGTCCTAACCACAAATGGTTTCGGAAGTATGCAATTGTGTACCTATCCTTGCTTCATATTTGATTGTAAAAGTTGGAAAAGTTGCATATAAGCATCTCGACTGATACCAATACTATCCAGTGTCTTCTGTATTAACTCAGAATCCAAAGAATGATCCTTCACAAATGACTCCAAGCATTGTTTCTTTGCCTTTTTAAATTTCTTCTTCTCCAAAATATCCTTTGAAACCACTGAAGGAAGATGATAATAAAACTGAGCTGCTTTTAAAGAATCTCTTTCACTTGCATTTGGTTGTAGAAGAGATCTAAGCAAAATTAACATCACAAATCAATGCAAGTAGTTTAAATAAAGCCATATTTAAGATTTTTCAAGTGAAAAAAATATACATTGCTGCTTGGATTCTTTTACCACAGCCTCCTCCTCCTCGTTTGAGATTCTCAATATTTTTAAGAGCTCTTTGTTGATTTCGAAGGCCTAATAAAGTTTGCTTTTGTTGATACGCTTTTCCAATGAATGAATTTTTTGTTGACAATCCTCTAGCTTCTGCAACAACTCTATATTGTGTTTCATCAAAAGATGATTCTCTAGTCCAAGAATATCCTTTTCTGCAACAAGATTAAGTGTATAACCTAAAAATCCATTGTAGCCATCACCAATAAACCTCATTAATGACGAGCTATTATAGAAAGGAGGAGTGCTATTTCTGCTAGGATCTTTGGGATATAGCTTTCCATCTAACCAAAGATCAATATTCTTCTTTCCTTCAAACATCAGTATATGTTTCATAGACTCTGTAACCGTGATAGATTTTGTTCTCTTTCTTATCGGTTCATACTCACTGTCAAACTCAATATGAAGATGATAGAGAGGTCTTTTATGAGAGCTACAGAGATCATTAGATGATTGATCCATAGCTGAGTTACAGAGATCATTGGGTGATTGATCCATAGCTAAGGATATGATTAGAAGCAAGAACGAAAACAAAGAAGAGACTAATAAGGAGGAGAAAAAAAGAAGAGAGAAACGATGGAGAAACGATGGAGGGAGGCAATCGAGTATCCACCAAAATTCAAATTGAATATTACTTTTCACTTTAATGAGGAGAGGTAAGATCTTCATTATGACAACCTTGCCAACTTTATGGCGACCTAGATTTCTAGGTTTGATGTGACCGCGAGAATATCACGACAATGACTTATTAACGAATTTTGATATTTTAACTTACCAAAATATAAACCTTTTAAAAATTCTATAAAATAATTTTATTTCGTAAATTGTTTTCTCTCTCTAGGATCTCTTACAGGGCATTTTCGAGACCTCAAAACTCCCCTAATGGGATTAGTGTCATCATTTGATGTTCCACTAGAACCAGTGTCCTCCTTCTGAACAGATGACTCATTTATCTATTGAGATTGCTGGAAGAGTATCAGAGCTTTGTTTGCTTCTGTGTGAGTGTTAATCTCTTCTAGACTTAGGGATTCATCTACAGAGGATGCGTCTAGAAATGTCACATAGCACAGACCTTCTAAAAGTCATGGCTCTGATGGCTCTGGCTTCTGTTAACAAGGAGCATCATCATCCTCTTTTCTCTAGAATGATTGGTCAGGGCGACATGAGCCACTGGTGAACTTAATTTTTATACCTTTGATCCATTGCTTATGCAGATTCTGCATACTTTGTGGTCCATTGGTCAACCCAAATGGAACCATGGTCATTCCATCCAACACCCCGAGATCTTCGGCCTCTAAGGTCTCTGTAGGGACATCAACAAGATTGTCCGCTATCAAAGGAACTTCTTCATCCGCACTTTCATAACTTGCTTTGTTTTCTTCCTCTTAATTTTTATCCTCTTCCTCTGGAGGCTCTGTCTTTGCTTCTGTAGAGGCTATGTAGGAGAAGAACAGATCCTCCACCTCTGTGTCTGCTTCTGCTTTTGCCTCTGTCTCTAGCTCTGCGACTGCCATGTAACAGGGAGAACAATACATCCATGCTTCTATCTCGCTGTCATAGGTGATTTCAGAAGTCAACTCTAGTTGAGGAAGGAGATATTCTCCCATGGACAAAGACTTGGCTTCCTTTGGTAGTTGTCTTACAGTGCCCACTGTTAGGGACTGTGCCTCTATTTTCTTGGGAAAGATTTGTTAGGCACAGTACCTTACAGTGCCCATTGCTAGGGACTGTGCCTCTATTTTCTTGGGAAAGATTTTTTTAATAGCCTCTTCGTCTCCTAATGTACCATTTGTTACTTCATTGGAGGAGTCTATTATGAATTCTATGGATGTGGATCCATTGCCTTTTTGCGATCCATACAATTTCAACACCACTTTGTTGAGTCCTTTGCCTAGGGCTAGGGTGCCTTTGAACTAGTCCGTCCTAGCTGTTGCTTCAAAAACCCAATGTTTTCCCAACAGCAGAGGATATGAGGTCCCATAAGAATTTGGTTTAACCACCAAATATGTCAGCCAATAGTCTCTTCCTGCAACGGTTGCTTTTACGTATGGAAGAATGCCCAACGGTTTAATTTCTACTTTGGTCGGCTAATCTGATAAGCCAATGTGTAGGTTGAATTCCTTGCAAACCTGAGTCCTTCATTGTCACATCCGTCATTATGTTTACTGATGAGCCTCCATCAATCAATGCATCTGAAATAAAGCATCCTTCTATCCATACACTAATCTCTGGGGTTCCAGGATCTAGGAAGGCGTTAGCCACATCTACTTCCTTTACAAGCTCTGGGGCCTTATTAGTCTTGGTCGTTGTTGAAGGAGCAATCCTTAATCCACGTCTTCGAGTGAAGATGCTTTTGAATCTTTTTCGACAACTGGGATATAGTATCAGAAACTGTCGGATTGTTAGGTTTGGTTTAAAGGTCTCTAGGTCTTTTACCAAGTCATATTCTTTGATAGGATCCACTGGCTTCTCCAGCCTACTCGGGAATGGGGCTACACCCATTTTCATCTTTCCTTTTTCTTCTAGCAATGGTAGCATCGCCACTTCCTCTGTTTCTAGAGGTACTTCTATATCGTCTATCTCCTGAATCTCTAGTGCTGCCTCTGGGACTGTCTCTGTGACTCTCTGTGGCATCTGTGGCACTGCAGTGCTCTGTATTGCACTGTTCTGTCATGTACTGCTCTGTCCCTCTGTTGTTGGTAGGTTGAACTTCATAGTCTTGGCAGAGGAGTTTTTCTCTTTCTGGACAACTAGTTTCTTCTTCTTGGCGCACGTGATAGCAGCAACTTCCAACTCTACCAAATTGGAGGCAGGCTCTTGTGTCTTCTGTTGGCTATCAGTGGCATTAGCCTTTACAGGGGCTAGACTTGCACAGTCCTTTGCAATGTGGCCTTCTCCTTTGCATCGGCTGCATAAGGGCTTTTAATCCACTGATCTTCTAGGGTTTGGACAATTCAAAGAGATACGACCCTTTTCTCCACATCTGTAACATTCCACCTCTGATCTCTGACCATCACTAGACTGTCGTCCTCTATAACTTTGAGAGGGAAACCTCCTTGGACCAAAATTAGGACCAAACTCCCTAGGCTTTGGTCCAATGTCATGTGTTGTCATTTTGAATTCTAGCAAGTTGAATCTTGCATTTTCATCTTTTTGTCTTCATTCATGTATCTCTTTCAGAGAGCAAATATCCGATGTATGGTTCTTCCGCAAACAGTAGGAATAGAAGACTCCAAGAATGGTTGGTTTTCAGGTACACTTAGTGGCTAAATGTCCCGCTTGATGGCACTTTCTGCACCATGTATTAGAACACATCACATCTCTCCCACCTCCTGCAAGAGTGGATATATTGGCGGTATTTACCTTCAACGTCTGTAGTTGCACTGTAATCACATCCATAAGCTCTTTCTTGATACTTGCGACTGAATTGGACAGGTAGTCCTTCATATTTTCACCTCTTGAAGTACTTGTAGTAGGGCTTTGGGAAGCTTCTATAATTACTACATAAACTGGTTGGGTTGATCCAAAGGGTCCTCTATTCTGGTTTTGATTCAGAACTCCTGTTGAGACTTGGGGTTGCTGATTCCAATTGGTAGGGTTCCACTGTTGTTGAGTCACCATTGGAGGAATTGTTTGAGGCCACTGTTATTATGATTGAACCATCATTTGAGACATTGTCAACTTGCCTCTTGATTGCATCATTTATCAGGGGGTTGGCTCCAACCAGTTGGTCTGTACTCAACAGAATAGAATCAGAGAGGGACTTCAGTCTTTGGAGGATTCTCTGGCCAACATCTCTTCTACTTCCTTCTTTTTAACATATCTAAATTCAGCTTTCAAACCACTACACAAGGGGAGATATTCCGTTCTGAAAGTATAAAAACTCATTCTTCTTAGGATCGTTGTTATGCCATCATTATAATAATGCAAGCTTCTGATGGTTTCAATAGTGTATGTTGTAAAGAACACTCTGTCTACCAACTTCTAGTGGGTTGTTAATTGAACAAACAGGAGGTTGCTAGTGCACCAAGCATCCCACATATCTTGCTGTTGAGCATCTACGAACAAATTCCAACTCTTTTCTTTCTTGTTTTTGTGAACCTCCACTACCCACAACTCCTGAAGCTTCTTCGCGATCTCCCACTTGATGATGTCTGTAAACTTCTCAATGAATGCCAAATCTTCCATGGATGCTCATTCTCTCTGTTTCTACCCTTCAATTTGTTTCCAAACAATTTGCCACCAAGATACAAGTTTATGCTACTTCAACAAGAAGAGGAAATAGTCCACCACATAGAGCTTGCATCATGATGGTAATATTTTTTCGCCATTGTGGGATAAAATTCTTGTGGAAAGTGGCTTTGGCAATAATAATCTCCAACTCTTCAGTGGAAGAAGGAACTTTGTAAACATTCATTGAATTCTCCTCTTCTTGGCAATGCCATTTCCTTCATTTTTAGCCTCTTCTAATGCTTGTTAATGGCAAGTTTTCCCCGACTGCGCACAAAAAACATAGAGCCCCAAGAGAGACACCATGGAAAAGGGGATTCTATTACAAGAAAATCTATCTTGTAACATCAACAAGCTTTTGTTTCATTCTTTAGAGAACCAAAACAAGGAAAATAGCAAATCTTCATGTAGCATCATAGTAGATATCTCCCACGGATTTGATAGAATCAACTATAATCTTCAACATCTTCATAGAATCCATCAATAGAACAAAGAACATAAAAGAATACACCACTTTTAAATGGAAATCAATCACATAGTATTCATCTTCAATGTCTTCATAGTTTTCTCTCTTGATCTCTCATAGTAAATACATTGTTTTTATAGAATTGGCTATCTCCCTTTGACTCTCTCTCTCTCTATATATATATCAATAGTACATAATATCCTCGCTACAATACTCAAGAATGGCACTCAATTCTCCTCTCTTGGTCGTGGATACACCTCCCAAGAGTTATGGGAGGTACAAAAGGGTACCCAAGACATCATAGTGTCTTGTGAGATCTGGCTTTTGTCACTGTTCTTCTATAACCCTCTGTGAATCTTCATCAACTACTTCTTCACTTCAATTAGTTTGAATAGAGCTTCCATTCATCCTTTTCCTAAAATAAAAAAACTTCCCAAAACATCCATACATCCAATATAACACTCAACAGAAATGAATTTTGAAGTAGAATGCACCACTTTCTGATTTGATATCCTGAGGGCATGGAGGAGATGCCGTGGTTTATGTCTAAAACAAACATAATAGACCACAGAGCAATAGGACAACAAAAGAACATGACTACAGAATTACAGAAGCACAGAACCTTACAAAAGATCAACAGAAACCATAAAAACCACAAAAACCAAACCAAAACCAATTCATAAACATTTTAGCACAACCTTAACTATCTCTCAAAACATCCATTCAACCATCTCAACTACCAAAATAGAAACAAAACAGAAGAAAATCAGACCTTACAAAACCCAACAGAGAGAATCACAGAACCCTTTAGAAAATCATATCCTCATAAAAAACCAACATAAACCCTTCAAACATACTCAAACCATTCCAAACACTTTAAAACATGTTCAAACTCAAACAATCCATCACCAAAAACAACCATTCAACAACAAAAACAACAAAAAAATAGCCCAAAAAAATATCATTTCAGCACTCAACAAGGGACCAAGCAAAGACATCTATGTACTATCGCAAGAGAGTAACGAGACTTGATTCATCTTGCTCAACCAAGTCGTCGGCTATAAGGACATGTCGTGGGGTCCCCTCCTCCATGGCTAAATTCACCTCCTTGACCTTGGCGGGTCCTTCGATTGGTTCACTTGCTTGCCCCTGTTGTTTGGCTCCCAGTAAGATCACCACCCTATCTCCCTTTTTGAGCTTTGTGAATCATTTTGGCAGGTTTTACAGTTTTTGCTATTCTTCCATCCGCATTACTTTGCTCAGCGTCAATCGTTTCTCCCTTACCCATCGGTGTTGTAGGTGGACGGGCAGGTTCCCCTTAGTGCATCCAGTCTTGGGAGGCGCGAGGTTTTTCAAGGTCACTATCCGAGAGGTGACTTCCGATTTGGAATCAAACTCTCAGTCTTCGCTAGAAAAGGGGCTCTCTCTTGGTGGTCATAGCTCAGAAGGTGAGTCTGTTCTTAATAGTGGTGCGCCACTCGATTGGGCTAGGCTTGCCTGCTGCTAGTCGATTGCACCAGTGTGCTCCAACCAAGTTTGACCGCACCATGTGTCTGACTCCTTTCTCTATTCTAAGTGCCCTCTTCTTGTGTGGTCTAGGGTCTACTCATATTTATTTGATTATACACTCCCCAATGTCGTACTCTAGAGTATCTATTTTTCTTTCACTCTCATCACTGAAGGAACAACAATCCTCATATTTATCAACAGAGGTGTCTTTTTTTGGTTGCTCCTTGTTCTCCTAGTTTTGACAATTCTCTTCTTGTTGGTTGAGGATTACAGTCCAATTTTTTCTTAAGTTTAGCTCGTGTATCTTGGACCATTGCCATATTTGTCCAAGAGGTCTTGGAGTGGCTTAAGATTCGTTGTTAGATTGCCAGCCGACTTGTTGGTCAAGTACCGTAGAATCTCCAAGAGCTCTCGTCTATTTTCTGGGACTTGGAACGCAACATGATTGGGTCTTTCATGTAGGCTCCCAGTCATCATGCAGACTCGCACTGAAAGTGTGTCCTTGAGCTTACCAGTTGCCTTGATGGCGTGTTCGTACTCCTCAGTGTTTGAGAATGGAAAATCGATGGTAGAAAGAACATGCATCCAGTCTCACTCATCCTCGGGACATGGGATATACTTGGTAAGGGCCCCATAGGATCCCCTAGTCCTTTGTTCGTCACCTTTTTAGCATGGTGGAGATGGCATCTAGGTTGACTGGTGTAGTTTTCCAAGTGTCCATCTCTGCTCTGACAACCTCTATTCGATTGCTTAAGAAGATGAGACCATTGCCCCAATCTTCTATGACTCACATTGTGCATCCAAGGTCGTCCTAACAAGATGTCGTAGTCCACTCCCTTCATAACTATAAAGTCAACCAAGAATTGGATTCCTACAATCTTCACTGGCCAAATTTTCAACGCTCCACATGGTTTCACCTTCATTCTGTTAGCTAGTGTGACATTGAACCTAACAGTCTCGATTGATGGGCTACCCCAAGTTTGGAGTACTGCATGGCTTAGCACACTTACTCCTGCCCTTGTTTCTACAATTCCCTTTCTTGTGACATCCCCCAAAGCTAGGACTGGAACGACTGCATGCATTTCTGTGCCTTACCAAAAGGCATTGACGTGCAAGGATTTAGGCATGGAGTGTAGCGTGTCAGACTCAATATTTAATTTTCTAGATCATGCTCAGGTAAGTCTATGGTAATTGCCTCATTTGGTTCTTCAACTCACTGCTTTAGCTCTAGCCATAGCGTTGGATGCTGCCTAAGCAGGTCTCCTAAGCTTAGAGTTATAGGGATGGTCATCACCAGATATTGAGGAGGTTTCTAGTCACTTGCCTCTCTCTAACTCCGCGGTTCTTGGCCAATGGCCTTGACTGGTTTGGTGGCCCGGAGCATTTAGACTTTGTCTAGCTGGCCCAACTCGTGGTGCCATCGCCTCTCCCTTGATTTTGGTTGTGGAGGAGAGATTGGGGTGCTTATGCTTGAGAGATCATCGACCTTGTCTTCTAGTATGGGTTCAGCATCTTCTAGGTGCTCTTGGGCCTCCTTCAGCCATTATTTCACCTTCTTGATGGCTTCATGTTGGCACTTTGGGTGGGGTACTCCCCGATCTTAACACTTCCCCTTTCACCCATCCATGGAGCCGAGGTTTCTTCCTTTGTGTCAATGACTTTCCTTCCAACAGGTAATGTTGTGGCACTTTTAGTTTTGAGGGCGACCTTAGTGTCTGGTCTTTTTTTCCTATGTCTCCAACTCTTCTTTCCAATTGAAGTTGTATCAAGGTTGTTAGGCCCTAGCAATGATATGCTATCCTGCTTCGTTTGCGCATGGGTCATGACATGTAATGGGATAGTTTTGGCCTCCCCGTTGAGGGTCTTGACATCAAACAACCCAATGGAGTCAATGGATTATTTGCCAAACTAGGGGATGGGCTATGCCTCAAGCAATTGACAAAGAAATGAGTGATTCCACACTGCGCATCTCAAGTCCACCTTATCTCTATTTGCTTGCTCCCTCTTTAGGCAGCACGAAGAAATATGTCATGAGTGACCACAAGTCCTTGGCTCTTGGGCTTGACCTCCTAGGTCTCTGCCTCTCCCTCTACCTAATGCCATCACCAGTACTGGTTGATAGTCCATGAGGATAGTGTTGCCTTTCTCATCGTATGACACATATGGGTTTACATAAGGCTCGTCACTACTAGGCTTGTCCACATAGTGGACTGGAGTATCACTTGGTGGGTGGGTCATGTAGGGTCCAGGTGGTCTAGGGATGCTTGTATGATTTATTTCCATTCTAGGGATGGTTGGTTTAGCATCATTAGGTGCCAAGAGAGACAATGGGGCTTCCCTTCCAAAGAAGTTCAGTGGTCTGTTCGCAAGGTAGGGTTGACTGTAAGGTTGGGGGTATGAGAGCCTCCGAGGTAATAAAAAATGTATGGTGTCATGGCTGAACCTACCACAATTAGCACAAGGTTGTGACCTAGGGTGCTAACACTCAGCTGGAAAGTGGTTTCCGCTACAATGCACACATTGGATGTGTGGGCGCGTAGGTCATCTCATCATCTCCTGCAGTTTGGCTATGTCCATCCTAATCTCTGCTAGCTCTTATTCCAACTCAGTGCCCTTCCCTTTGTCTTGTGTGCTTGGGTCTACTCTCTCATTTGGCATTGAGGCTCTCTTGGAACTCCTAGAACTGGACTCTTCTTGATTTGACCCTTTGGAGCCTCTCTCCTTGAGCTGGTCATCCACTCTAATAGCTTCTTCAAAGACCCTTGCCAATGCATATCGCTGCAAGCATGAGTTGCCAGCCAAGGCTTTGTAAAGCTCTTCGCTTCATATCCTGTTGATGAATACTGTGGATACTTCCCTTTCAGTTGGTTTCTCACCCATGGGAATTCTCTTGAAGAGGCTCCTGACATAGGTTACATAATTTGGAATATCCTCTTTCTCTTTCTGCTTGATATTCATGAGTCACACCAATAGGTTATTGGAGTATCCAGGTTCGGAAAATCTCTTAATGAAGAGATTTTTCAACCCATTGAAATTGGCATGCTCCGCAGCATCTAGACTTGTGTACTAGGTCTGGCCCTTGTTGCCTAAGCACAATCCGAAGGTTTGGGAACATTGAGTAGGATCAGTGAGGCTGTTGGCATCGCAGACTTGCTCAAACTGTTTTACAAAGTTGTATGGGTCGTTGGTTGCTTAGTATTTGTCCAACTACTTTGCTACCATGGGGATTTTTGATTGGCTCTTAGAGCCTTGGTTGACTTCCAACCCTATTAGTAGTGATGTTGCTAATGCTGCAACGCTTTGTTCTACGACCGTGTTATCTAGCAGCCGCTTCATTAGGAGCTCGCTCAATGTGAGGTCTTCTTCTAGCGCTCTCTCACTGCTAGGGCTAGCACTCTCTGGATCTCTTGCATTTCTAAGCTCTTGCCTAAGTTCCTATTTTGCTGATCCTGATTATAAACGGCTAGGTCTTGCAGAGCCCTACGTGCCAACTTCCTCTCCTTCTCGAGATTTGCTATGATGTCCTCTATAGGTCTACCCCTATACTCTAGCTGAGTTTGCGTATCGTATTTGTTCATTAACTGCTAGACAGCCTCAGGAAAGTTTCCTAAATCAAGCTTCTCATTCTTCCTACGACCGGAGCTACCCTCTTCCATGTCCAAGGCTTCATGTTCTGCCAAGTTGTTGATCAAGTTGGTAAGGCCGAGTAGATTTAGTTCCACAATAGTGCGTGTCTGGTTTTTCAGTTGTGTTCCTCAGTTGGTCCTACTTTTGGGGATTCGATTATCCGTCTATGTCTTTGGGTCTTCTCCTATTGGTGGCTTCCTTCAAGTTCTTAAGTCTGGGTGAGTTCCTTGTTAATTACAACTAGTCCTCAACTTGCCCTTATTCTATGAGTGTGTGAGTGTATGTGTTCGTTCCTGTGCACACTGTGCAAAATCAGACTTTTAGCTCTTTTCAAGTGTGCTTTGAGTGATGAGAATCAGAGTGAGTGAGAAAACAAAGTGTGTGTAGCTCCGGCGCTCTTGTTTATGGGTTGACTTGATAAGGTCATGCATTCAGTTCTCCTAGCTATTCTCGCCGGCTTCTCGGGTTAGTTTGGTGCACTATCCCATTTGGCTCATTCAGGGTCGAGTTGGGGTCTTGCAAATAGCCCACAACACCAGACACCCTTTCAGAATGCTTGGCCACAATCTCTAGGTTTGTAACTACTTGTGAGACGTTCGGTGGGTTCTTTTGGTGTGGATCATGCTTCTCGTTAGCCGGGGTTCATCAAATTCCCAGATTTTCCTTCTCAGGCTGTGTCTGATTTACTAGTGTTTGATTTACCAGTGTTTGAATTTAAGAATCGGTCAGGGTTGGGTTTGATTGTCACAATCGGACACGTGTGTTCGATTGGACAACTCGAGTTGGTCCGATCACAGTGGGTCCAATTCTCGGAATTGAATGTGGTGCTTGGTCCAATTCAAAGGTATGTTCGATCGGATAGGTCTATTGATCCGATTCTGTGGTCCGATTGTCAGGTTTGGACGCCGATCAAATGGGTTCTGTGTCCGATTTTCCAAATCGGACATGTGTGTCTGCTCAAACTAGGTGGGTTTGTTTAAGTTTGATTTTGGAATTGGACGGTTCAGTTGGTCCGATTTTGGGAATCAGATAGGTCATTCGGTCCATTTTGGGAATTAGGCGAGTTTGTGGTCTGATTTTGGGAATCGAATAGGTCACTCGATCCGATTCTGGGAATTGGACGGGTTTGTGGTTCAATTCTGGGAATCGAATAGGTTGCTTGGTCTGATTTTGGGAATCAAACCGGTCGATTGGTCCGATTCTAGGAATCTAACATTGTGGAAGGCGTCCAATTCCGCTGGCCAAAGTGTGTGTCGATCATGTTTTTGCCACAAATCTTCACCTAAACATTGCTAGCACCTATAAGGACTTCAAGGAATCAAGAAGGAGTGTAGGCCAAGGGCATCCTATACCTGGATCTCACTAAAAGCCCTGATATGCTCTGATCAATTTGACGTAGGCCAGGACCTGCAAGCTCTCTCGCTCTCTCTCTCTCAAAGCCAGAACTGTAAATGAGGTTTTCCCTAGTCACCCAGGACATTAAGCCTTTGCTGACTAGCACATCAGCCCTCTTGATCACTCCACCTGCAACTCTGAGATAGGTAAGCCCTCTTCTTTTTCCATTTTTCCTTGTTATTTCCATGTTCAGGCTATTTTATAGCAGTGAAATTCAAGCTTCCCACTCTGATTTCTCCTTCCTATCCTACTCTGAATGCGAAAAAACAACAAAGTACTGAATTGATTTCTCCTACTCAACTAATCATCAAAAATAAAAAATACTTACTTGTAGCATGGATTAAAACCCAAAACCTCCTATCGATCTCAAGCTTCGGCTTGGTGATGAAACCCTTACTTTGATGCTCGATTTTAGGTGTGCGAGTGCTCAAGCTTGAATCCGTTTGTCCCAACAATGGAACCAAAATGTAGAGGCGAGCACAAGCTCAACCGCCAAGACCCATGAACTGCTTATTGTTCAAACATTTCAAGTGAGCGCTAATGGCTACCTCTCAGATAGCCGACGCGCCATACCTCTCTACGAGTGTAATGAGCTTACCTTGATGCCCGATTGAGTTTCTTCCTCTCTCAAGCATTCCGATAGCTCCATGGTTCTTGATGCAAGCTCAAGCATCCTCAAATCTCCACCTCCAAGTTCCATCCTCCGTAGCCATGTGTGAGACGAGAGGAGAGAAGAGAAGAAGAAGAGAGGAGATGGAGGAGGGCTTTACCTCCAAGATCCCTCACCCTCACACACACTCCCTCACTCACTCACACTCCCTTCCTCAAGCACTCACAAGCAAGCAAGAGAAGAGAAGAGAAGAAGAGAAGAAGAAGAGTCCACTTTGCCACATACCAACAAAGAATGAGCTCTCATTCAATTTTTGAACTTTGTATATAAAACCCTATATCCCTTTTGGGCGGTCATCCCCTTATCCCCTTTTTTTACATGGCTGGCCGTGGCCTAGGCCCTCTTTCCCATTGTCCTCTTATCCTCCTAGCTTCCTTCATACTGCCCATCTACCTTTACAATTTACATGGGTGAGAGCCTCGGCGCTCTTAAAATAAATCATGGTGCGCCTTGCGCTCTTTTACAAAAGTATTAAGTTGCACTTTTTCCTTGTGCGCCTCTCTCCTTAATTTAGGAGTTTTCCACACTTCTTGTGTTTTCCAATTTTTTCTTGGCGCACCTTCGTCTTCCATTCCACTTTTGCCTTGGCCTTGTCTTCTTCTTTAGATTTTCTGGATTTCCACCTTATTCTGAGGGTTAATAGCATGGAAGATCGGATTATTGACTAATTGGATAGCATTCATAGAATTTGAATGTAGTGTAGGAACCATGTCAATCATACCAAAGTCTGACACCAGACAACCTAACCAGAGAGCCTCCTTGCAAGCTTCAGTGTGGCTGCAACATACTCGGCCTCTGTGGTAGAGAGTGCCATGCATTTTTGCACCTTGGACATTTAAGAAACAACACCCCTAACAACAAAAGGTAAATGCATAGCTAGATTGTAGTTTCTAATGTCTACATGTCTTGCATAATCAGAGTCAATGTACCCCACAAATCCTATATCTTGGCCACCATAACATATGCACATATCTGATGTGTCCTTCAAGTACCTCATGATACTCCTGACGACATTTCAATGCTGCCTGCTAGGTGTAGCCATATTGCATGCCACAACTCCCATTGCAAAAGCTATGTCAAAGACGAGTGGCTATAATGGCATACATCAAACTTGTGTATAGCCTTGTGAATGCATAAAAGCATCAAACTTGTGGTACCCTTCTCTAGGTGCCTACTTAAGGCCATAAAGGCTCTTTCTCAATCTGCACACTAGGTATTCCCTACCTTTTTCCTACTTAAGGCCATAAAGGCTCTTTCTCAATCTGCACACTAGGTATTCCCTGCCTTTTTCCTCAAAGCCCTTAGGCTATTGCATATAAATATCCTCATGTAAGTCCCCATGTAAGAAAGCTATCTCTTAACATCCATCTGATAAAGGTATAGATCTAACTAAGCAACCAATGCTAGTACCAGGTGTAGGGTAGTCATCTTGACTACATGAGAAAATACTTACTCGAAGTCAACACTATGCTCCTGTTTAAAATCCTTAGCAACCAATTTGGCCTTATAGGTAGGCTTGGGGAATGCAGGGGTGGTCTTCAACTTGTACACCCACTTGCATGGCAATGCATGCTTTCGACCATCCAAAGGAACCAACTCCTATGTATGATTTTTTGTAAAGAGTCAAACTCTAACTACATGGCCCTCTCCCAAGAGTGACTATCACCAAGACACATGGCCTCATCATAAGCGAGAGGCTCACTTGCATTTGTCACCATCACATAATCAACAGAGGGCTCAAACCACTTAAGAGAATGTCTGGCTCTAGCACAGAGCATCTGAAGGCAAGCTAAAAAACCTACACATTTGGTCTAATATCGTGGTTATGGGCCATTGGAGCATTAGTTGCTACTGTAGGCTGTCTACCTAGCTATAAGGGAGTAAGAGGATCCTCTTGAAAGATAAACCTACATATCTCGACTATTCATTCAAGATGCTTAGGCATATTTTCCTCATGGAAAACTACATCATGGGGCTATGGATGACTTTCCAAGTCTATGGATCCCATAGGTGATAACCCATCTCACCTGCATCCCCATAACCAAGAAAGATGGATTTCATGGACTTAGGATCCAACTTTGTGTGCTTGTCCTTGTGTACATGACAAAAATCCTCACAACCAAAGATACACAAATGATCATACGAGGGAGGTTTTCTAGACAATACTTCCTTTGCAACTTGAAAGTTAATAGAACTACAAGGAGATTGATTGATCAAGTGTACGGCAATAGTCATTGCCTCAACCCAAAACTGTTGTGGTAAGCCTACTTGGCTAATCATAGTATATGGACCCTTTCCTGTATTGTCCTGTTTATGCAGTCAGCCATATCATTTTGGGGTGGGTTTTACGAGGTGGTCAACTGACGCTTAGTACCTCTCTCATCATAAAATTGCTCAAAGGATTTAGAGACATACTCACCCCCATTATTTGACGTAGGCATTTCAACATATATCCAAACTAGTTCTCAACCAATGTAAGCTAACATTGAAAGGTAGCCAAAACATCAAATTTTAGCTTTATGGGATATGCATAGACCTTATGTGAGTAATCATCAATGAATGTGATAAAGTGTCGTGCACAATAACAAACCGTGCTTTGTACGTTGAGAGACCCAACCCATGCATGTAATGCCCCATTCACACATCTCATTCTCATTTGGATTGAAGGACAAAATGTTGGACACTCACCCCACCTTTTGTCTCACATTCTATTGATAAATAGAGAGGGGAGCCCTACTCATATACACATCTAGTTAGGATGAAAGCTCATATTACTCAAGGGATTATTGATGATGATCGGCTTCGCGTCTTGTCAATGATGTCAAATAGGATTTGTTAATAAAGAGGCTTACCCATGGAGGTAACCAATAGATCACAAACTTGAAGTACATGGCTGAGATTTTGTTTGATCTAGGAGTCAAATGCACTATGGAGTCACATGACACAACGCATAGCAGAGGCGGCTTTGAAACTAAATCCTGAAAATTTCAATTAATGAATTAGTAGATTTGGACTATGGGGTATCTCCACCTTTTTGTAACATGTCTACTCGTCCACATGTGGGACACGTCTTAGCAGCCCATCAGGAAGAGAGTCTAGAAAGCGCCACCTGGCACTCGCAAGAAATGTCACAGGTTTTGCGATATAGGTCTTCCCGAGTCTGCCCCGAGTGGAAGTATCTAGCTGTATCCACTTAGGATCGACCTGAAGTCAGGGTTTCTTTCCTATCAGCAAAGTCTCTAGGAAGTAGCTAGTGTGAGCTCCAGATGACCCACTTTGAGTAGGAACAACAGAGTCGAAGCAGATTTATGCTACACTTGGTTCATGGAGAATGGGAAATGAGAGGGATGCGAAGCTCAACCTCTTTGCCCATAAGGAATAGTCCCATTCCGCTCCCCTAAAACAACATAAATTAGGATTCTAACTCTATTGACTCTAGGGTCTTCACAATATCGTTTCCAAGTCTTTTGAGAAAAGTTCCCAGCTACCCAGGACCACCCTTCTGTAGGATGGACCCAAGTCACGTCCACCGCACTTTCCTCGATTTGCTTAGTTATCTAATTACCTATCACATTATGTTTGACATGCAAAAGTAGCTTCCTTAATTAACCAATTTAAACACAGGTTCCTTCACGTAACTTAGGCACTGACACAAAAACAATGTCAAGCAAGTTCCTTTTTCAAATATCTGATCTTTATTTATCATAGTCTCGGAATACATCAAGTATCATGCCTGAAGGCTATCCCAGCAATTAATAGGATTGCTGCTCCAAGTTCCGCCCGTCGACTAGTACATGGGCCTCGAGATCCCATCTCGAGTCACGTTGGCCTCTTGTGTTGGATTCAAAGGCAAGGAATTTACAGCCAAAGCCTCCCCTAGCACCCAAGCGTCCTCCCACTCCAAACAGCACCCATGGAGAGACCTCTCGTAGCGGGTTCAGTCCATATACCCAGCGCGGCTAACAACCCCCTTGGATAGGGCTACGTAGGCAGCCAGAGGTAACTGAACCTGCCCCTCCCTCTAGGATTTTAACCTGAAGCATTAAGTGTTTTGCCTTGAATTAGTTCCTTGAGCAAAGATGTTCAAACAATGTACCTAAGTGTACAATCACGATCATTTCAGAGGTTGTTTGTATGACCAACTGCTAAGGTGTGGTTTCTTCTTCTCGAATGCTCCCACCATTCGATCTTGGATCGTTCACAACTTGGTGAGATTTCAAGGGCTTGGCAAGCTAGGTTGCTTGTTTCCCCTTTATCTTCGGGTTAGGGTTTGTACCCTATCGACCCTAATTTTCCTTACCTTAGGTCTCCTTATAAAATAGATCATGGACAACCCCATCGTCCTCGTTTGATCAGCTTGCTAGTTATCTCCTAGATCCCTCAAAGTACCTATGTACCTTTATGTTTGATCTTAATTGATCAAGATTGTCTATCCCCTTGACCATGGTTGGTCAAGATGGTTCTATTTAGAACAGTCCTACTCCCTCTTAGGTATAATCTTCTTAAGCCCTCTTAGTAATGCTCACAAGTGCTTTAGCTTTTACCTATCCCTCTTGAAGTCACTAAGGACTTTGACATGGGACTCATGGATCTCAATCCCATTTGGTAGATTACAAACAACGTTGAATTTTCCCAACAACTTTAATGCACGCAATGTAATGCCATGCCTTCATTTCAGTGCTTACAATTTTGATATAATCCATACAATACTTTATGCTACACATGCGAAGGTACTTTCTATGCATGCAATCTTAAAATTATCCTCTATGTAATTATTTACACAATCTATAACCTTCTTGAATGATCTAACTTTATGTGATCATTGTATAAGTCTAGCTGCACTTTAATTTGTTCTGCTGATTATTACATGTACCTTAGAATCCTTATTGCGGTACGGACATGCACTTTGTTTCTTTCAATGTTCTTTGAAATGCATTTTAAGCAAGAACTTGTGCAAGGAGTAATGCACTTTATGCAGGAATTCTTGCAAGACGTTTTTGGTAATTTTTACGATGCAACTATCTAATCAATTTCACCTATTATGATGTCATCTTACAACGGAAATTATCTTGCTCGTTACATACATCACAACTAAGTTCATACCTAGGAAATGATCAAACATGCAATTAACGTGATGCATGTGAATATGATTTTTCGCCATGATGATTATAACCTATGATTTAATAATAAAGCAACCTGGGTTTGGAGTGATCTCTTCATTCCAATGGTATTGATGCCTGATGAACCGTTCATGGTTGCAGTGTCACCTTGTTTCGAACCTCCATCCACACTTGCAGGGTTTTTGGCCATCTTTGCGGAACTACGCTTTGGGGCCATACTCGAAGACGCGTGTACGAGTGATAGAGTTCTCGCACTCTCCCATGCAAGATTCTCGCCGCCTTTCCTTGAGTGGAGGAAGAGATAACGAAGGGGAGGGGTGTATTTTCAGAAATTCTTATTCTTCTTCTTCTCTTCTTCTTCTTCTTCTTTTCTTCTTCTTCTTCTTCTTCTTCTTCTTCTCTCTTCTTCTTCTTCTTCTTCTTCTTCTTCTTCCTATTCTTCTTCTCCTCTCTCTCTCTCTTCTTCTTCTTTTTATTATTATTATTCTTCCTTTCTTCTCCTTCCCCCTCTCTCTCTCTCTCTCTCTCTCTCTCTCTCTCTCTCTCTCTCTCTCTCTCTCTCTCTCTCTCTCTCTCTCTCTCTCTCATCATAGAGGGGGAGGGGGGGCGCTGCTACTTGGCGGCAAGGGAGGGGGGGTTGCTGTTCACGAAGGAGGGGAGGCGCTGCTTGTTGATACAAAGGGGGGGGGGGGGAGACGGCCGTTAACGGCCACCACCCCCTTCCATCTGGGGGGCTACATGTCCCCTTCTCCCCCTTTACTCATTCTCTCTTTCTCTCTCCCCGCCATGCAGTCAGTAGGGGGAGAGTAAAAAAAGGTAAGTTAATTTTTAAAAAAAATTAAGGGGGGGGGGGGGGTTCTCATGGGGAGGGAGGCACGGGGGATATTACACTTTTCCACAACCAGCTTCTTGCCCAAGGGTGTTTGCCACCTTTTCTTGGATGATCGAGGCATGTTATGATACGAAGCTTCTTCCTTTCTCCTATAATAATTTATTAGTTTTTTTTCCTTTCCTATTCTCAAGGTTGTTTCTACCTTTTCTTAAAGAGTAGGTTAGTATGATAGGAACCAAAGTCATTTTCTTCCATAATCTATTTTCTTCTTCTTTTTCTTTCTAGTTTTTTTTTATTTTTTTCAATAATAAGAATCCCAATGTTCAAAACTAACCCCGCTACATCTGTTGGATTGAATGAAAAGATATAGAATATGGGTAGGAGCTAGAACAGAGGGTACAGAAAAAATCATTCACTTCGTCAACAAAATCCACATAAGCATGACTATCAAAAACAACATAAGAAGCATTAAGAATGAGCGACACCAAAGGGGGAAAGGGACTATCCATGATTGTTGGAGGTTTCCAGGAAACTTGCCAAAGCACGAATCATAGGAAAGGACAAGATTACCTTCTTTGAATTCTTTCAGTTTGGAGATGAAGCTATCATGGTAGACTTTGCATCAGGCCTATGTGGCTTCCATGCACTGTAAGGCCATCCTTCGAGTCTCTCTAGACATTCCAAGTGTAAGAGATGATAGTGCACAGACTCTGCATCTCCCAATTGCTCTTCAATGGACAATTACAAAGAAGGCAGTTCTAATTCAACCAAAAAGATGGCTTCTATACCATAGACGAACTAGAAAGGTGCCCATTTTGTCATGGACATATGGGAGGTTCTATATGCCCAAAGGGCTTTTATAAGTCAATCATCCCAATCATGGCAATGTGTGGCAATTTTCCTTATCAAGATTGAATAGAGGATGCGGTTGGTGACTTTCAATGGTTTTAGGGTGTGAGCTTTCAATGGTGGATCTTATAAATATTTGTTAGCTCATCCATGATCTTGTTTAGAAAGTGAGTGTCTCTATCACTAACAAGCTCTAAGGGATAGACAAAGCAGGTGATAATATTCTCGTACAGGAACACAGCTACACTATCACCAGTATCGCACTTGAGAGCTTTGGCTTCACACCACTTCACCACATAATCAATACATACCAAAATATATTTGTTTTATTTTCAATGGTGGGAGAATCAATTGATCCCACAAAGTCAATGCCTCACTTTTTGAATGTCTTTAGGGGAAGAATGGGCTACAATGGCATGACATTGGTTTTGGTAGGCTTTCCCATCCATTGATAAGCATCACAACAATATATTTGTGAAGGGTTGCCCATTAGTATCTTGAGAGTAGAGCATCTTTGGTTTTTGCTTCTCCTACAAAGTGGCCACCACAAAGTGTAGGAGATGCCTTTCAACTAGGAATAGGGAAGCATCAAGAAGGTCTAGAATATCTTACTTCTCTATGTACTTTGAGGAATTCATGATAGATGATCAGTGAGAACATGGAAATAACCATGTTTAGTGTCCACTTCAAAATCAAACTCTTGGAGTAGAAGGAGCCATCTCATCATTTGGTCTTTAGCATCTACCTTATTCTACAGAAAGGATAGATATTTATGATCCACATTAAACTTGAAGTGTGTCCACAATAGGTAGTGTCAAAATTTCTCTAGGGCAAACACTATTGCAAGGCACTCAAGCTCTGTTACTGTATAGTTCCTCTCTCTATTAGTGACTTTTTAGCTTGTATAATAAATTGGTTGGTTTAGCTTTGAGGAGCCTATTTGACAAATTCTACACCTAGCCCTTCGACAAATGCATCAGTGTGCACATGAAATTCCTTAGTCCAATCAGGAGAGGTTGTAAGATAGGTACTTTGATGAGGCATTGCTTCAAGGTATTAAAGGCTTCTTCACAATCATTTGTCAAATTAAACTTTGTATCTTTCGTTATAGGAGCTTGTATAGGGGGATTGCCTTTGTTGCAAAATGTGCAATGAACCTCGTACAGTAACCCACATAGCCAAGAAACCCTCTCAACTATTTTATGTTGGTTGGTGGAGTTAGGGTTACAATCTTCTCAATCTTGGTAGGGTTTGTTGCTATTCCTTGTGAAGAGACAATGCGACCCAACAAAACTCCTAAAGAAACTCAAAAGATGCATTTGTCGGGGTTGAGGGAGATTCCATATTCTTTGCACATTGATCAAAGTACTGCTCCAAGTGTCCCTAATGCTTACAATGTAGACCGAAGGCACAAAAATAATCTAGATATACCTCAATGAAATCATGTAGGTGATTTTGGAATGCATCACTCTCTCAAAGGTAGCAAGGGTGTTGTAGAGCCCAAATGGTATCACTCTATAGGTATAGATATCCCATTTTGTTGTGAAGCTTATCTTGGACTGGTCTTCTTTTGCAATCTACACCTCATTGTATCCACTAAAACCATCCAATAAGAAAAAAAGCTCATATCCAACCACTGTGTCCAATAATTGGTCTATGAAAGGGATAGAGAAGTGATATGTCTTTGTCTTGAAATTCAGCTTGCAAATGTCTATACACATTTGCAACTTTCCATTCTTCTTAGCTATGACCAGGATGGGCGAAGCCCATTCACTATTGGCCACTGAATAGATGAACTCAGCTTTTAGTAGCTTCAGTAGTCCTACTTTCTCTAGGGTGGAGTAATTTGGATTCATGTGCCTCTGATGTTGCCATACCAGCTTGGCCTTAGGCTCTAGATTGATGTGGTGCTAACACACAGTGGGATCAATTCCCTTTAAGTCTTTGTAAGTCCAAGCAAAAACATCAAGGTTCTCCTTTAATAGGTTATGAAGGGTGGCCAACATCTCCTCTTTTGAAGGTTGCTGCCCACTTTCAGATGTCTTTCTGTTTTTGCTGCCCACTTTCAGATGTCTTTCTGTGCCATCTGCATTAATTAAAGTCAACTACTTTTCACCTTCCACCTCTCGAATGAAGGTCTTGCGGATTACTTTTCGATACTGATTCGATTTCTTCAAGGGAGTGGTGTCCTTGTCTAATGCTCTATTAGAACCATCTTTGACTTTTAGTTGGAGACTCGTTTGGCTCTTTGGAGTACTAAAATGGTATGAAGGCTATTTGGGGTTTTGTTTAAGAGTTAATTACTTCTTGAACCAAGAACTCATCTTCTAAGGATGCATCCACGAATGTCACATAATAGGGATCATCTAAATTCAGGACTGGTGCTTGTTGGCAAGGTGCATTGCCAGTATCCTTTCTCGAGAAGGATAGTTTAGGGCAACAAAAGTCATTGCTAAAGGAAGACTTATTTTGATTAATCCACTTCTTATAATATTTTGTATATAATGAGGTTCATTTACTAGTATGAAGGGTACCATAGTCATTCTATCCAATAGCATGGAATCTTTAGCTTCTGTGGCCTCTGGACTTTCTCCTCATTAGTATTCTCTTCTAGTTGGATAACTTCTTCCATGTCGCTTTCATAATCTGTATCTTCACTTTCATCATCATCCTCTTTGGACTATATCTCTGCCTATGTGTAGAGACTCTATAAGAGAAGAATAGACTCTCTGTTTCACCTTCTACTTCAGCTTCTATATTTGCTTGTGCTTTTGATTTTGGCTCTAATGGGGAGTAGTACACCCATGCTTTGATTTCAGTTTTAAAGACTTTCATTCAAATAAGATGCTTCCAATACTTTGGATTAGATCTAATGCAGTTGAAATCTTCTTTAGCAAAGTTGGGAGCATGGTTGGGCAAGAGTGCGCTTATGATTTGATGGACATGCTACATAGTATAGGGATCTTGAATAGGCTTTCATATTTTGAGTACAAGGAGAATAGTGTGAAATTTACACGTGCCCATAAGAAACATGAGCATGTATGGAGAGAGTTGAATCTCAAGGAGACCATGGAAGAAGCAGATTTAGGTGATTACAGATGTGTTTCAACTAATGAGAAGATAATTGATGCCTTGAAAAGGGGATTACAAAGTGCTCACCACATTTGTGAGCGTTTACAAATGAAACCAAAAGGTAAAGAAGAGGATAAGCAATGGTGGTTGGAGCCTTGGTCCAAAGGTTTTTTTAATGCTTATGCCAGTTCAAATTTCTAGGATTCTGATACAGATGAGGAATTTTTAGCTCTTACAAATGATGGAGTGGATTCAGAGGAGGATGTATCCACAAGTGAGATAAGACATGTAGTAGATTCTTTGTTAGATGAAAAGGACAAAGTAAATCCAGTAGTGGAGCTTGACAATAATAGGTTTCTTTTTAAGTCAACATTGGTAAGTCAACTCAATGGCAATCCCAGATTGTCCAAAGATAGGCTTACAAGGGTGCGACAAGGAGTATACTGTAGCAAGGAGGAGAAACATCATACTCAAACAAATGACAATCTATTTGGCATTCGTTCAAATTGTGTTGTGTTCTTCCAAGAAGAGCATACCAATGGGAAGATCATAAGGCCATTGATAAGCTCTTCAAAAATTATTTAAAAAAACAAAAGACAAAGTGTGTGGTACTTAGGACGAGTTCAAAAGATGAGAAGAAAAGTTGGTGGCGCCTATGTGGAATACAAGAGAGGGTTTAGCCTCTTAGATAGGCCCTCAAGAGTGGAGGTTCAACTTGGATGGTATCAAAAATCAAAGGGAACATGAAGCTTTACATATGATTTGACAGACCTTGATATGATAGATATTGAAAGTATCATTGCTCTTGCAAACCTCACACATGATTATAATAAAAACAAATATGAGCTTGATAAAAATGATTGGAATATCTTCAATGAATTCGTAAAGGACCATTGAGGATAGGTAAACGAACATTATTTTTTGTCTTTTTTAGTATTATCTGCTATGTAAATTGAGTGAAGGAAAAAAGTCTTATAGAGTGATTTTTTGGCATTTTGCTTCTTGTAAATGTTTTATATTTGTATGTCTGCATCAGGAATGCGACTAGTGGATCATGATGGTGCATCTATGCATGTCAGAATCATCATGGACTCTAGCTTTGAAAATGATGAGGTGTGAGTAGAACACACTTATAAATTGGAGAAAATTTTAGTATATCACATTTTTTGTATAGCTATATCTACTTTGTAAAGGAATGCAAAATAATTTGTCTATAAATGCAAAAATCAAAAACCATTATTTCTCATTGAATCATCGTGTGTATTTTGTATATCCACATTTTTTGTATAGCTATATATGTTTTATAAAGGAATTCAAAATAAGTTTTCTGAAAATGCAAAAATCAATCATGTGGATTATTCTAGAATTTACTTGTGGGCTATAGAAATACAACATGTTTTTTCTTTTAATGTACCTACCTCCTTGAATTACAAATGAAGCGTGGCTTCATTGTGTTGCTTGAATTATGGATTGAATAGCATTTATATCTTATCATCAGAGAGAGAGAGAGAGAGAGAGAGAGAGAGAGAGAGAGAGAGAGAGAGAGAGAGAGAGAGAGAGAGAGAGAGAGAGAGAGAGAGAGAGAGAGAGAGAGAGAGAGAGAGAGAGAGAGAGAGAGAGAGAGAGAGAGAGAGAGAGAGAGAGAGAGAGAGTGTGTGTGTGTGTGTGTGTGTGCACGTGCATATATTTGCAACATATATGCCTTTGATCTAGAAAAGAGGAATGGTGGAGAGGATATTTCGAGATGAACTAGATACAACAGATAAATAATATACCTTGCTAGAGCCATGCTACCACCATAATAGTGCAACATTAAGATCAATATTGCAATGTAAGTGATAGATGATTTTTGACGCCAAGAAGTGCTTAAAAACAACCAAAAATTCCAAAATTTAGGGGAAAAATAGACTTCATTGAAGGCGGTAGCTGCAATCAGTATAATTTTAAGTGGCAATGTCCAAAAGTGCTTCAAAGTCCTACCGAGTGGTGGTTGGGGAATTTTCATAATTTTTTTGATAGTTAGACGAGACTTCTGGAGATAGGCTGGAAGGGAGGCCAAGGGCTAAAAGGGCCAAGTGTAAAATAGCTTTAGCCCAAAGGATATAACCTTTGGGGGCTCCCTAACTAATATCATTTTGTGGGGGCGGGGGGGGGGGGGGGGGGGGGGGGGGGGGGGGCAATTTATTCGGGCGCATCAGAAAACGGCCTCCATGCTTGGA
Source organism: Lygodium microphyllum (assembly GCF_053477565.2). Taxonomy (NCBI): domain Eukaryota; kingdom Viridiplantae; phylum Streptophyta; class Polypodiopsida; order Schizaeales; family Lygodiaceae; genus Lygodium; species Lygodium microphyllum. The sequence continues at coordinate 129,005,914 of NC_141137.1, read as the reverse complement.
GATGGCGACGATTTGTGGAAGCGCTATGCTTCAATGCACCCCTCCAACCGATTGCATACATGATCTTCCTCTTGTCTATGCTTCCTATCGCCGGTCTCCATGCCTGAGATGGCTACCTGAAGATGGAGAACAAAAATAGTATTTCTCTCTCCTCCCTCTCTCTCTTCCAGGAGGCAATTCATGTGGGAAAAACCAAGAAGAGAACCGGTTGAAGGATGCTTGTTCGGCATGGTACCGGATCACTCCCAGATTACTCCCAGATCGATGGAGGGCTAGAGTTGGCTGTTTGAAGGTGGGATGAACCTTGAATGAGGGCTGATCTGCAGTCCCACATCACATTTTAAAACCCGCAAAGAAGGAAAAACCCAGTAATTCTATTTTACAAAGGAAAATTGCTTGTTTTTTATATTTGATTGAGCCAATGTTGTTCTTATGGAGTGAAAATTGGTAGACATGCTATTTACTATTTGTTCTATGCTCGCATAGTGAAAAAATGAGAAAACATAAAGTCAAAAATCTAGAAATAGTTTTTAAAAATCCGTAAAACACGATTTTTATTAGAAAAATGGGATTTTTGGTATTTTTGGGTGGGATAAACCAATACACATGGGATAAAATGCCAATAAAATCTATATTTCTATTGTTCTAAGAATCAAGGGCCGCAAATCTAAAAATATATCAATATTTTTATTAGAAAAATAGAGAAAAATGAAGAAAAATAAGAATATGCCTTAGAAAAATACAAAAAAAATATAATAAGTGGTTGTGGATGTATGATAGTGGCAAAGCATGAGGTTTGGCCTTAGATTGCTCTATCTTTTTGTCACAGTATGTGATTTACTGCTTTTTATACATTAAACCATGACAAAACAACCTCTATACACCTATGCAAGGAAGCAAAACTTAAACAGTGAGGGGGAGTAGGATTTTGTGCAACAGTTTGAGGGCTAAAATAATACAACTTTTGATTGGTTTTTTTCTATGCATAGCATTTAGGAAACAACCTATTTTAAAATAAGGGTTCTAGTAGTACAAGGTCCGCCTTGGTGCTAGATTCTTGCAATGAAGCATATATGTATTAGTTGGAATTCATGAAAAGACTGTTTGCATACTAGCACATAGGCTGATTTTGAAACATAATTGTTTGTGCACAATGAGATATCCACTATTGCATTGATCATACATATGGTATCAACTCTTGGAAATGCATAGCAATTGTTTGAATTATAGTTGACCCACGCTTGAGAGGGTGAGATTCCCCTTGTTGTAGGTTAGTCGTTCGTTTCTTGGGGGAAATTATTGGTGAGGGAATATGGTATCTCCTGGATCTCGTTGAAAAAAATAGGAGTCTTGTGCGAATGTGTTTTTAATGTAAAAGTAGTGTATCGAGGGGCCAATCCCCAAGATGTAGGAGAGTTGCAAAAGGGCCACGACAATCAACCAATGGGGTGCCTCCTATGTCTGTGATACGTGGCACTTATTGCCAATATGTGTGGGATACCCCCTTTGAGGGGTTTTGGGGAAGGTGTCGTTGGACTCTTATCCAACTACAAATGCAAAATCAGATGTATCTAGTGTGCATTTAGTTGTTGCAGACGCTCTTGGCCCACGAGGATGTGTGGTGGTGGAGCTATTTGTTGTGTGCATGAGATCTAGCTAGTGCCATAGCCAGTGTCGGCCCATTTTTGGTCCCATCAATGGTGCATTTGCCAAGAGCTGCCTCAAAGTGGTGGTTTTCGAATCTAGGGTCTCTTTGGACATACTTGCTAGTTGATGTCCTTTTAAGAGATCCATCAAGCCGAACTCCAAAAACATGGGAGAACCGAGAGGGCTAGATGGAGGGCCAAAATCAATAGGTGTTATTCTCCTAAAAGTAGTCCTGAACCTATTCAAGGGTGGGGTCTTAGTAACTCTTAGCCTGAATCAAAGTCCATCATTAGGAGGAGGTGGAAGTTCTAGTACTTCCCCCCTCCCAATTAATCTGTCCACTTCGAGTGGTGTGACAACTTTGCCTGTCCCGATTCCATTAGCAAATCCGATCATTGCCATGGCGCAACCTATCGCAATCCCTGCGGGAACAACAGATTTGCTAGCCTTAGGTTTCCCCCTACCCATTTTTAATGGATTAGTTGAAGAGGATGCGAAGCTTCAAATAAGGGAGTTCCAAAAGTTGATGTTTAATTGCCGCATCCAAGAGGAAGGGCATCTAGTGATGTTCTTCAACATGATCCTGAAGGGAAGTGCAGCTATATGGTATCACGGCTTTGAGGTTGGAACCATAACCACCGTGGACTTATTTTATGAAGCCTTTTGAAGGGAGTTTGCCCCTGAGAGGGGTGGCCAATATTGGCTACATGTGTTGAATTTGACATGCCAAGAACTGCATGAAGATATACGAGCGTATGCCAAGAAGATCAAAGAGGTTTTTCGTAAATTGGATGCCTCTATTCCTATCCCACCTGCTGCCTAGTTACAATACTTCTTGCATGGTCTTGATTTTAACATCCAGGTGTAGTTGAGTAGTGTCACCTTTGCGGATATAGACACTGCCATTAGATGAGCACAAGAAATAGAATCCCGACTGCAAGCGGCCTATGCTTCTCGAACCAATCCCAATATAGGTCTAGCGTCAGGAAATAATTTGGAATCGATCAATGGCAGTGGAAGCCAAGGGATAGGAATGGTCAACCCTCTTGGGAGAGGGAATGTGGTGCTGAATGTGCCTTTATTGCCAGCTCCGCCTAGTGTGACTATGCCTATGGCTAGTTAGATCCCTCCAAATGTAGGAGGCCAAGCAGCGAACCCTAACAATGTTCCTGTGGGTTAGCAACCAATGCAACCAATGCCTAATCAAATTGTGCAGTGGGTATACAATCAGGGTTATGAGTCAAGTTCGTCAAATGTCCTTAGCGAAGTCAAGGGCATGATGAAGCACTACACGGATATGATCTCTAAACAATATCAACAAATAGCCTTTAACATTAATTTTTTAAAGAAACAATAGAATCTGATAGGGAGTCGACGCCCCGAAGAGGGTGCACACTCTAGATTCAACTACAAATGGTGTGGTGGGCAACATTATCCACATAATTGCCCAAATGTCAAGTGTGACATTTGCAAAAAGTCTGCTGGCCATTTAGCAGCCACTTGTTGGAGCAAGATCAGTTCCCTTCAGCAAGGCAGTCGGCAACCAGGGCCTATTAATCATTGTGCGCAAGGAAACAATTTTCAGCAAGATGATGGGCCAAAACAAATACTCCAAAGGTGTAAGGCTACTATTGAAGAATTGCCAGGTGGCAGTGGGGTGAGCCTCATCGAGGCTGTGTAGGTTAATGGCACTGAAGATTCTAGCCTACATGCCATAACAAGAGGCCAAAAAAATAGAGAAGGCGGCAAAGATAATGTAAAACCTGTCAATGGAAACCCTAGGCATGATGATAAAGGAACGCAAGTTCTAAATCCTGACAAGGAAGGGGGACCTCTGAAGCTCGTAGAGAGTAAGGCTAATGCCAAGAGAGATAAAGAGGTGTTGAGAAAGAAGACGAGAGTTACAAAAGAAGCAATAAAGTTGGTGTAGTGTCCTAAAGAGCAGATGGTTTGTCGTGTGAAGCGAGCTTTAGCGAATTATCATGAATTTGATTTAGCTAGCTCCCTTTGCAATGTTAAACGAGACATAAATCTCTTGCAGATAATCAAGTTGTTGCCAGGAGTATGCAAAGAATTTAAAAATATCTTGCATACGGGCTATATCGTAGAACCCTTGGGAATAGCGCGGGTAGGGGATGACTAGTTTGAACATGCCAAAAAGCACTACCCAAGGGTTGCAGCCTATGTTGATGGGATTCTAGTGGATAATGCTATCGTCGACACAGGATCCTTGGTTAATATTATGAGTTCTGAATTGGTGGAGAGGTTGGGTCTTGCGATTCAGAAAGATGCCTCCATAATCCTTAGAATGGCTGACAATAGTGTGAGACAACCAGAGGGCTACATTACCAAAGTCCATGTGACAGTTGCCAATGTAGAATGCCTGTTGGACTTTAGGGTAATCCGGTTTGTAGGGTGTCTGAGTTACCAAGTATTTCTTGGTCAACCTTGGATTTTGCAAGAAAATTGTCAAGTAGATATACTTGCTAGTAGATTGATATTTGGCAGAGGTGCTAGACATGTGGTAGTCGATGCATATCCTGAATCACCTCAAAGTGAGCGAGCTTCCCTGTGTCTTCTACAGAGTTAGAGACAATGGAAGATGTGTCTGCAAGTGAGACATCATCGATTGATGAATCCAAAGAGGAATCGACTACAGAAGACGTCTATCAAGTAATGTTGAATGAGCCATTAGAAGCTCAAGATAGAATAAGGGAAGCAAATGTTATCGAGCTAGACCTTGGTACACCACAGAAGATGAGCGACCAATAAAGCTAGAGTCTATGCTTAGTGTGGAGGAATGGGAGGATTATGTCACTCTGATCCAAGAGTTTCACAATATTTTCTCTTGGAGTTACGATGAACTTAGGGGCATTCCTCCTAGCCTCGCTGTCCATACAATTCCGTTGAAGGAAAGAAGCCGTCCTATGTGACAGAAAGTCAGGCGTATGCCATTTGAGTTGCGAGATGGGCTATTCGAGGAGTTATAGAAATTATGGAAAGTGGGTTTGATCTTCCTTGTGCAGCACACTGAATGGTGTTCACTAGTTGTGATCACGAAGAAGAAAAATAATCAAATATGGTTGTGTGTGGACTTTCGAGAGTTGAGCAAGCAAACAATTAAGGATTACCACCCACTGCCCTTTATTGACCAGATTCTGGATCAATTGGCGGGTAGGGAGATAAATTCATTCATGGACTGTTTTGCAGCCTATAATCAGATGGTGATTGCAGAAGAGGATAAGCTCAAAACGACGTTCATAACAGTCTTCAGGACCTTTGCGTATCATGTGATGGCATTTGGTCTATGCAATGCACCTGGTTCTTGGCAACGAACTGCCAATAAGACCTTTGGTGACATTTCCCCTAAGGATCTAAATGTACTTATTGACGATTTAGGGGTAGCCACCATGAGAAAAAGGCAGTTGATTATTTTATGAAAATGTTTTGAGCAATGCAGAAAATTTTGGATAGCTCTCAATTCGAGGAAGTGCGTTTTTGGCGTACCTTATGGGCTCTTGCTGGGCCATGTAGTTAGCTCGGTAGGGATTGCGATGAATCCTGAAAAGATCAAAGCTATAGTCGCCATGAGTCTGCCATGCACCCCCAAAGAAGTCCACAGCTTTCTGAAATCAGTTGGATATTATCGACGGTTCATAAATGCTTTGGTGGAAAGAACGTTGCCATTGACAAATCTGTTATCCTTTAACTATTTGTTTATGTGGAGTGGCCCTTGTAAGGTGGCTTTCGAGGATGTAAAGCAGGAACTCGCAAGAGCACCTGTGCTAAAAGCATCGAAGAGGGGCAAATTTTTTTATATCATTTTAGCAGCTACCATGTATATCATTAGTTGCTATTTAGCGCAGATGTGGAAAGAGAAGTGGTATCACCCGATTACTTTTGGCAGTGGAAAGCTGGGTGTATTTGAAATTAATTATACTTATATGGAAAAGTTGTGCCTTGCAATGGCCTTTGCAACTAAAATGTTTAGGCACTAGATCCTTTATGAGAAGGTTGTTCTTTATACAAAGCCAGAAGGGCTATGACTGTTGATGAATAAGCTACAACCGCTTGACTGTTTGGCAAAGTGGTTAATCACTTTGTAGGAGTTTGACTATGAGGTTAAGAGCAAGCCTCCCAGGTTGCAGGGTATCATAGAGTTCCTTGTGGACTTTGGGGAGCCAAAGGAAGCTCTGGCCAAAGGTAGTGACTGAGACTCATTGTTCAAGATTAACACGACATCTATTCCCTCCTGGTATGCGACGATAACACATTATTTATCGACACGAGAGACTGGAGTTGGTCTATCAAAGTTAGAAAAGTGAAAGATCAAGCAGCAGGCTTTAAAATTCACAGTAATTACAGGCACGTTGTATCGGCAAGGGGTAGACGATATTTACCACTGATGCCTAATGCGTGACGAGGTCCCTTTCATCTTAGAAGAGTGCCATGACTGTGCTTGTAGAGGCCATTTTGCTGGGCGGCTAACTGCGGAAAAAAGCCTTGAGGGCAGGATATTGGTGGCCGATCATCTTTCAGGATGCATTCGAGTACGTTAAAAGATGCGACATCTATCAAAAACATGATAGCTGAGAGAATAGGAAGCGACCACTCACTCCTATTATGGCGATCCTTCTGTTCGAGAAGTGGGGGATCGACTTTGTGGGCCCTATTACTTCATCGTCCACTACACAGAAAAGATATATTATCATAGTGACTGATCATTTTACTAAGTGGTCGGAAGCACGTGCAACATGAAAAGACGATGCAAAGAAAACCGACAGTTTCCTATTGAAGCAAATAGTATGTCCATTTGGTTCGCCAAAAGAAATAGTATCAGACTGGGGGACACATTTTCTTAACAAAGTGATAAAAAGCCTAACTGAGGCTTGGCCCATCAAGCACAATAAAATAACCCCCTATAACCCACAAGCCAATGGGCAGGTCAAGAGTACCAACAAGTAGCTTCTAGGCATTCTATCTAAGGTAGTATCGGTGAAATTGGGACAAAACGTTGTACGTGGCAGTGTGGGCATACAATAAGACATTCAAACAAGCTATAGATCACACCCCATTCAAGTTAGTATATGGAGAGGAGTGCATCCTACCTCTAGAGATCGAGTTGCCAACGATAAGATTCATAATCAATCATTCTTTGGGTGACATGGATGCCCTCTTAGAGTGCTTTATGACTATGGCACACCTCGATGAGATTAAATTGCAGAGCTTTCTACATCAGGAGGTGACCAAGCGTCGGATGAAGCAGCTCCATGACCTAAAAGCAAAGAAATATACTTTTAAGAAGGGGCAGCTAGTGTTGTACTATGATGCCCATAGAGAATTATTTCCAGAAAAGCTAGAGCCCAAATGGAACAATCCTTATAGGATTGTCAGGATGATCAGGAAGAATAAATCCATAGCATTATTGGCATATCTTGAGGATGTGGAGTTTAAGAATAAGGTTAATCTTAATAAGATTAAACCTTATTATTTCTGACTGCGCTAATGACATAAGTGCCTTGTAGGTATATGCATGTTTGATTAGACATCTGCAAGGAAACAATGATAGAGGTTGATGGGCCGACTGATCCCTTATTTGGAGCAGCCATACTTAGAGTAGCGATATCATCAGGGAAAGCTCATCTGGTGGAGTAAAGGCTATAAACTGACTGAGCAAGACGATGGGACATTTGTTTGGGAGATTAAGGTCTTCTATCATCACTGTTTGCGGATTTTGACGAGCGTCCATGTAGTCTTTAATGAAGAAGGTGGGATGGAGCCGTCAGTTCATCCTCTCAATATGTTGAATTTTGACTATCTTAATTACGAATAGGGGAGGTTTGGATGGCTGGCTGTGTAAACCCATTGTGGACGTACACATTATATTTTGATGGGGTATCTAGGGGCCCTAATAAAAAAGGGAGTTTTGGAGTAGTTATTCGAGATCCCCGATGTAGAGTTACAATGAAATTAGTTGCTTATCTTGGGGTAGGATTTACTAATAACATGGCGGAGTATAAAGCCTTGATTATGGGACTGAATATTGCCAAGAAAGGTGGTATTCGGCAGTTGTTAGTAAAAGGGGATTCTTAGCTGATCTTAAATCAACTCAATGAGACATATACATTCCGGAATCCTATCCTTTGTATGTACAATCGAACTGCTATAACCCTACTTGATGAATTTGAGAGCGTATCTCTTCAACTAATTCCACGTTCTTGGAATCAGTTTGCGGATTCACTAGCCAATTTTACTTATGAAGAGGAATTTTATATGGCAGGCAATGGTTGAATATGGGTAATGCGAAGAGTAGCCAAGACCCATCTACCACTATTATCCTGGACCAATAGGTTGGTCAGATGACATGTTTTGTGTATGCCTCTTGCTATATATGCAGGAGGTATGGGTCACAACTTGATGCATTTAGTTTAGGACTGAGAGCCCTATTTTTTCCCTTGGAATAAAGCGTATTTTCGTATATCTGCCTTTTTCCAAGGAGGGATCTATATGAGCTGGTTTGTTTGATTTCTTTAGGCCAAGAGGGCCAGTTAGTTTGCACTACAAATGTACCATTTCTTTAGGCCAAGAGGGCCCTATGTCTATTTGGTGCAGGTATATTTAATGGTTTGTTGTTTTAGTGATTGCATCATACAGGTTGATGAAGTTGTTGGAGGGAGCCTTTGTTGGGAAGGAGCTTCTTATGGCCATTCTAGGTGGTTTTGTCCCCTTCTCGAGTTTTTTCCTTTAAGAAAATAACAATAAATGTGTAAGGGGTACTTTTTTGTTGGGGATTGGAAATCGAGGCATGAAGTCTGAGGTTTAGGTTATGTATGTCTGTGGGAGGTTTGAGTAGTCATTGCCGGCTGTAAAGGCATTGTCAAACAGTGAAAGACGTGTTTTCGAAGGGAGTTCTAGTGACCTTATTCTACCGACCTACTAGGCAGTCGTTCTAGGAGTTTCTGTTAGTTGTGAGACAGTTAGAGAAGCCTGCACTTAACTATCAAGAGAAGAACAAGTTCTGAATCTAGCTAAAAATGCATATATGTGAGGGAGTTAGAGAAGCCTGCACTTAACTATCAAGAGAAGAACAAGTTCTGAATCTAGCTAAAAATACATATATGGAGGTGTGTAAAAAGGGGTCTAACCCCTATAGAAAAATATAGAAAAGGAAAGAAAGAAAAATCCTTGAGCAGTTATTTATCGCCTTGCAAAGGCCTGGTAGGTTCCTAGGGACCAGTCAGACCTGGGGCCGATGCCTTGTCTTCCTAGGGGTGGCAACTCGCTGAAAAGCAAAGCAAATAAAAGAAGGTTGGAGTGAAAATAAAAGTGAGTGTTCGAAAAGGATTAAGTGTCACCTTGCGAGGGCTTGGTAGGTTCTTGGGTACCAAGACAGGAATTGAGGCCGATGCCTTGTTCTCCTTGGATCACTACGCTCAGCTCCCTCCTTTTTATACGCTCGAGTATGGAAAATAAGAGGCTAAAGGACCAATGTGCTAAAAGATAATATTTGTTGATCATGCTATAGGAGTCCTCGCCTAGTAGGAGCTCCTAGTTGAGTTGTCCTTAGGTAGGTAGTTCAGACCACCACTTAGGATGCCCTCTTTGATAGTTCTTTTTAGCTTCAATGTGTTGGAACAGTTGGTTAGTGACTAGCTTTAGGCTTTTTATCAGATTATGCTAGGCCTACTCCTTGTGGATTTCATGCCTTGATTTTTTCAGGGGGTAGGGTGAGAGTTGTGATGTGTTTTGATGCGTATCTATTTTGTATCTGCTTAATGCTTCCTATGGTTGTTTTTGTGCAGATTTATTCGTGGGATTCGACAGGCTGAGTTGCCCTATCCCGTGGTCGCCAATGATAGCTGATTTTTGATACCGAGAAGTGCTTAAAAATAGCCAAAAATTTTGAATTTTTGGGAAAAAATAGACTTCGTCGAAGGCGGCAGTTGCAATCAGTACGATTTTAAGCAGTAATGCCAAAAAATGCTTTAAAGACCCACCGAGCACCGGTTGGGAAATTTTCATAAAATTTTTGACGGTCAGACATAACTTCTAGAGATGCCAACGCTAGGGGACTGTGAGACGAATGCCCAGAATTTTTTAGTGACCAAATCCGAGGCCGGACGCGGGAGATAGGCCGGAAGGGAGACCAAGGGCCAAAATGGCCAAGTATAAAAGAGCTTTATCCCAAAGGATGTGACCTTTGGGAAGGGGGAGGGGGTGACTAAAATCTTTTTATGGGGGGGGAGCCTGATTTTTTCGGGTGTATCAGAAAACGGCTGTCATACTTGGAGATGGCGACGATTTTGTGGAAGGGGGGTTGTAGAGCTTCAATGCACCCCCCACCAACTAATTGCATACATGATCTTCCTCCTATCTATGCTTCCTATCACCGGTCTCCATGAGTGAGATGGCTACCTGAAGAAGGAAAACAAAAACTAGTCTTTCTCTCTCCTCCCTTTCTCTCTTCCAAGAGGCAATTAATGTGGGAAGAACCAAGAAGAGAACCGGTTGAAGGATGCTTGTCTAGCATGGTACTGGATCACTCTCGGATCGATAGAGGGCTAGAGTTGGCTGTTTGGAGGTGGGATGAGCCTTGAATGAGGGCTAATTGTAGTCCTACATCAGATTTTAAAACCTGCAAAGAAGAAAAAACCCAGTAATTCTATTTTACAAAGGAAAATTGCTTGTGTTTTATCTTTGATTGAGCCAATGTTGTTTTTATGGAGTGAAAATTGGTAGACATGCTGTTTACTGTTTGTTTTGTGCTCGCATAGTGAAAAAATCAGAAAACGTAAAGTCAAAATACTGGAAATAATTTTTAGAAACCTGTAAAACACAGTTTTTATGAGAAAAATGGAGTTTTTGGTGTTTTCGGGTGAGATAAACCAATACACATGGGATAAAATGTCAATAAAATCTATATTTCTGATGTTCTAAGAATCAAGGGCCATAGATCTGAAAATGTATCAATATTTTTATTAGAAAAATATAGAAAAATAGGGAAAATAAGAGAAAAATAGGAATATACCTTAGAAAAATACGAAAAAATATAATAAGTGATTGTGGATGTATGATAGTGGCAAAGCATGAGTTTTGGCCTTAGTTTGCCCTATCTTTTTGTCACAGTGTGTGATTTACTACTTTTTATACATTAAACCATGAGAAAACAACCTCTATACATCTATGCAAAACGAAGCAAAACTTAAACGGTGAGGGGGAGTAGGATTCTGTGCAATAGTTTGAGGGATGAAATAATACAAATTCTGGCTGGTTTTTTTCAATGCATAGCATTTAGAAAATGGCCTATTTGGAAATAAGGAATCTAGTAGCACAAGGTCCACCTTGGTGCTAGATTCTTGCAACGAAGCATATACGCATTAGTTGGAATTCATGAAAAGACTCTTTTCATACTAGCACATAGGCTGATTTCGAAACATAATTATTTGTGCACGATGAGACATCCACTATTGCATTGATCATATGTATGGTATCAACTTCTGAAAATGCATAGCAATTGTTTGATTTATAGTTGACCCATGCTTGAGAGGGTGAGATTCCCCTTGCCGTAGGTTAGTCGTTCATTTCTTGGTGGAAATTATTGGTGAGGGAACATGGTATCTCCTAGATCAAAACTAAAAAAAAGAGGAGTACTATGGAAATGTGTTTATATGTAAAAGTAGCGCATCGAGGGGCCAATCCCCAAGATGTAGGAGAGCAGCAATGGGGCCACGGCAATCAGGCGATGGGGTGCCTCCTATGTTTGTGATACGTGGCACTTATTGCCAATATGTGTGGGATACCCCCTTTGAGGGGTTTTGGGGAAGGTGCCGTTGGACTCTTATCCAACTACAAATGCAATATCAGATGTATCTAGTGTGCATTTAGTTATTACAAATGCTCCTGGCCCGCGAGGCTATGTGGTGGTGGAGTTGTCTATTGTGTGCATGAGGTTCGACTAGTGCCATAGCCAGTGTCAATCCATTTTTGGTCCCATCAATAAGCAAGCCCAAAGATAGTAAAAGGATGGCCAAAGTATTTGTATTTGTATATTTTTATTGAAGATGTCTAAGATTGACTTTGGGGGCTAGTGTAGTAATTGTGTGTCATAGCTTTAGGTAATGCTAGCTAAGATACTAACATGAATGCCCTTTGCTAACTAGTTCTAGGTTGAGAATTGCATGCTCTAGTTATATACTTGATGTCTCTATCTAGAAATTATTTTAAAATCTTACTTTTATTGATAAAAATTTGAAATCTACATTTGGATGTTGTATATTACAATGATATTTTCATAGTCACTAGAAGTACTAAGAGATTTTTATAAACCATAAGGAGTTTCTTTGTGGTGAATTCTATATTGTAGTATCTTGTATCTATTACTACATAGGGATCTATTAAACTCTTTACTTTTAAAAAAAATCACAGTAAGGGATTTATAAATATTGCTAAAAAGTCACATAAGGGTCAAGAAAATTTTACAAAATAGGTTACATAGGGGTATATAAAACATGCCTTGAATACACGTGATGCCTAGGATTTATACATAGTAACTTACCTGAGATATTATACCCCTAGGCTATAAGTGTTTTGAGTCTTGTGATCATTGTTTATATGGCAGGCATACATATAGTACACATAATAATTCTAGCATGATGTGCATGGGCGAGCCTTTGGCTTTTGTTCATTTGTTTATATGTGGTTCGATGCTTTGTCACTTTGGTAGGTGGTGCGAAGTACTTTGTCACATTCATTGATGATTACTCACATCAGGTATAGGCTTTCCCTCTTAAGCAAAAATTGGATGTCTTGTCTACCTTTCGCCATTGGCTTGCTCTTCTTGAGAACCATCTTGCGTATAGGGTGAAATGCCGAAGGTCAAATAATGGGGATGAATATTTCTCAAAAGCTTTTGAGCAATTTTGCGATGTGCAAGGTATTTTGAGTCAATTAACCACCCCCTACAAACCTCTCCACAAACACATGAATAGAATCCTTTAGGAGAGAGTGCACAGTATGCTTAGCTAGGTAGATTCACCCTAGCACTTTTGGGCTAAGGTGGTAGGTACTACTATTGTACACTTGATTAACATGTCCCCTTGCACTACTATTGATTGCTAGGTTGTAGGGAAGGTATGGATTCGAAAACCTCAATTATATGCTTATTATTGTGTTTCTGATTATGAGGCATTCTACCATATTCTTAAGGATAAGTGCAATAAGCCAGATCCTAAGTCCATGAAATGCATCTTTCTTGGTTATGGGGGATGCAAGTGAGTGTTGAGTGATAAATTGGCATGTTTTTTGAGTTGATTTTTATTGTTTTTGTAAGTTGAATAGTTGAGTTTATGGATTATCAATTGGGTTTTTGATGTGTTAGAAGTATTTTAGGATGTTTTAATTATGATTGACAAGCTCATGATGGTTTTTAGTTGAGTTATGATGTGTTATTTGGTTTTGTGGTATATCTATTTAGTTTTGATAAGTTTGTTTTGCTTCTGTTTTGGCCTATTTTCTTTCTGATTAAGAGGTTATGATTATAGATGAATGATTTGAAAAATGATTGAGAGTGAGTTGAATGGATTTTGATGGTTAGAATTGGATTTGATTTGAGCTATATGGTTTTTATACATTCTGTTTGTGACCTTCTATTAAGTGTTCTGTAGAGCTCTATTTTGTTTTGTATGCTTCTGTGAGTATTTTGTTTGGTGAATGTTTAGCTTGGGAAATTTTTTGTAATCTTGGAAAGAGATTAATGAAATCTCTTTGAAGCTTGAATAATAAAAAGAAGTAGCTGATAAAGATTTGATTTGAGCTATATGGTTTTTATACATTCTGTTTGTGACCTTCTATTAAGTGTTCTGTAGAGCTTTATTTTGTTTTGTATGCTTCTGTGAGTATTTTGTTTGGTGAATGTTTAGCTTGGAAATTTTTTTGTAATCTTGGAAAGAGATTAATGAAATCTCTTTGAAGCTTGAATAATCAAAAGAAGTAGCTGGTAAAGATTTGAAGTGAAGTAACAATAATGAGCTCCCAAGAGTCACTATAGTGTCTTTGGGTGACCTTTCATACAAAATATATCTCTTGGGAGGGATATCCATGACCAAGAGAGGATTATGGAGTTTTATTCTTTGTTATTCTAATGTACTATTGAGAGAGAGAGAATATGTGAGATAGTCAATTTCTATGAAGAAACATTGTATCTACATGAAAGAAAGACTATGAAGACTATGAAGATGATGAAATATGAATACTATATGTGATGAACTCCATTCAAAGTTGAGCATTCTTTTGTGTTAATTTGGTTCTTGGATAGTTTCTATGAAGAATATATTAAAGATTTATTGTGATAAATCCATGGAAGATTCACTATATGATGCTACATGAAGATTGGTTGTTCTTGGTATTCTTTTTCTTTTGATGGTTGATTAAAATATGAATAACATGATTATTCGTGTGGTAATATATATTTTTCTTACAATAGTTTCTCCATTTTCTTAATGTTTCTTTTGGGGATCCATTTTTTTAATACACGCCACCCTCCATCAATAAGCACAATAGAGGCTGGAAATGGAAGCAATGGCACTATTGACAAGGAAGGAAAGCAATGGAAGACTGTAGAATTCCTACTATTGTTTAATATTTGGAGATTTTTATTACCAAAGCCACTTTCTACAAGAAGAGCATTCCTCAATGGTAGGGACATGTTAATATCTTGATGTGGGCTCTATGTGATAGGATTGATCCCACTGTCTTTTGAAGCTACATAAAGTTGCATCACTATAGCCAATTGTTTTCCACAAAAATGAAGAGCAAAATAGACAATATCTTCTCCTTTGCTGTGGAATGAAAGCTGAATTTAAAGACATTAAAAGTAAGGAAATAGAAGGAATGTTGGTAAGAGAGTCCTCCAAGACTCAAGCCCTTTTAATTCCCTTATGTTGAAGTACAGATAAACTGGGTGGAGCCAACTCCTTGATGAATGATACAATCAAGAAGAAAGCATTAGAATGAATCACGAGGTATATGAGAAGAGAGAAGACAAAAATCAAAGCCAAGAACAAGCTACCAGTAGAAGCCTCCTTTGATGCCCTTGTAGCACTCTTTACAGAAGTCCCAATGGCAAACCAAGTCCCCTTTTAAGCTAGATTTTTCTTAGAAATATTGATGATAGGCAAATGAATGTAGTCCCATTGCCAATCCTTAAGGGAGAATACAATGAATACCTTGATCTTCATATAGCTGAGTTCATGGTAGCATGTATAGCCAACAATGCTAGAATCCCAGAGCATTGGCTTGCGATAATCTTTGCCACTTTCAAAGACAAGGTGTTTTAGTGGTATGAGAGACAAGCAATAAGAACTTTTGGCACATGGGATGACATGAAGGTAGCCTATCTCGCTAAATTGAGCTACGAAGATTTTGAAGAGCAGATGTGAGAGGAGTTCATGAACTTAAGTCATGGTCCTTTGGAGAATGGATGGAAATATATGTCTCTAGAATGGAATCCATATTGAAGACGGCCTACAATCAAAAGTTCGTAAGTTTGTGGAGCTAAGAAGTTAACTTGCAACCTTTAGTGGAAGATGCAAGACTGTATGATGAATTTTAAGCAAGGTTGTCGATGACCTTAGGAAGAGGGGTCTTACCTTCTCCTATGCCAGGAATGACATACCCACCAAATGTAGTCCCATGGATTGTTTCCTAGCCCTATCCTTTGATGCAAATACTATCATAGTACAATGCACTAAATCCACAATGGTCGCCATAGACAACAATGCCTCAAATGATGGTTCAACCATAACAACAATGGCCTCAAATAGTTTCCCCAATGGAAACTCAACTATAACAGTGGAATCCTACCAATTGAAACCAATAATCAACAGCCCCAATAGGAGCTCTCTGAATCAAAATCAAAATGGAGGACTCTCTAGATCACAACCCAATCACTCTATGCAATGATTATAGAGACTTTCCAAAACCCTATTGCGAGTACTCTAAGAGGAGAAAATTTGAATGACTACTTGTCCAATTTAGTTGTAAGCATCAAGAAAGAGCTAATGGATGTGATTACATAACAGCTACAAACATTGAAAGTGAATACCGCTAGCATATCCATTGCAAGAGACAAAGGAGATGTGATGAAATTGAACACATGGTATGGAAAGTGCCATTAGTCAAGACATTTAGCCATTGAATGTACCTGAAAGCCAACTATCCCTAGAGCCTTTTGTTCTTACTACCTAAGAAAAAACCACATAAAGGATATATGCTCTCTGAAGGAGATGCATGGCAAAAGGAAGAAAGATGAGGAAGCAAGGGTCAACCTACTAGAATCTAAGATGAAAATCCAAGATATCGGCTCAAAGCCTAAAGAGTTTGATTCTCATTTTGGCCCAAGGAAGTTCCCTATCCAAAGTTACACAAGACGAAGATAATCTCGAGGTGGATAGAGAGGAGAAGTGGAATACTACAAATGTAGAGAGAAGGGTCTTATCTCCCCAAACTATCCAAAGGTTAGTAGATTGTAAGTCCTTATGCAATTGATGCAAAGGAGAAAGGCATGCTGCCAAGACTGTCCTAGTCCAACTCTTGTGAAGGCCAACTCCATTGATAACCAATAGAAGGCCCAAGAATCTGCCTCCAATCTAGTAGAACTAGAAGTTGTCTCAATAATACATGCCAAGAAAAGAGAACCAACAATTCCAAAAGAGAACATTCCCCCTGCCAAATCTATGAAGTTCAAGCCCCCAACAAAGCCACAGAACATGAAGAATCGCTATTCTCTTTTTGTGTCACTTCATGTCTATAGTTTGTATGACTATGAATTAGTAATCATGCTATGAATATATGCATGCAAATCATGCATAACCTAGGATACGTCCATGTGGGGGTATGTTGCATAGAGATATTTAAATGTAGAATTTTCACATTACACAAAAAACACGAAAAAAAAGGGTTGATTACAAAAGAACGAAAAGGAAGCTCACAAAAATAAAATCCCCCTCCTTAATTGCCTACACAACATTGCCATGGCCATTGTTTGAAATAGAAAGAAAGCATTGATGATATTATATTTTATGTTACTGCAACCTTGCTTCCATGTTGTTCATGTTGCATTAGTTGTTTTGTGCCTTCCACTTGAGGCATTTCAAATATGGTGTTTAGGAATTTGAAGTATCATGTCAATAGAGAATTGACATTGAATGTTGAATATCATGTCTCCCTCTCATTATCAATGTGACAATTGTTAGGGATGTTGAATATCAAGCTAGTAGAGAAATAAGAGGAAATAATGTTGAATATTGTGTCTTTCATCACCATGTGACAAGGATTTCAACTAGCCCAAGTTCTAGCCATCATTGCAATAGGAATTTTTGTCATGAGTCCATAGGCAACTCATTTGGCTGACAATGATGGAAAGTGGTAGTAGAGTTAGTGTGACAAGGGTTTCTGGTAGATGATCTAAACAGTTAGTACATTGGAACTTTTGTAAATCAGATAATAAGACTGGTGCAAATTATAGGTAGTACACATTCATCTCTCCCTCCCTCTCTCTCTCTCTCTCTCTCTCTCTCTCTCTCTCTCTCTCTCTCTCTCTCTCTCTCTCTCTCTCTCTCTCTCTCTCTCTCTCTCTCTCTCTCTTTGTGGCATCTGTCAACATAACACTATCAAAGCCAACTAACTCAACTACTAAGACAACCTCTTACATGTGGGGCTACATGGTCTCTCCTATAATCCAAAAGCATGGTCTCTAGAGAAGGGCCTCAAGCAATTTAAAGAACCCAAACACAAGCACTAGCATTTATATAGCTTGAGGGATGGGATTGTTACCAATTAGCAGCCTAAGAGTGCTTTTATATGAGGGTCTTTTTCTTGATTATGGAAGTTGATAACTTTGGGTCTGATTTCCATTCTTTTGACTCAATTAGTGAGCACTTTCTTCACCTATTCAGTTGATGACATGCCCTACCCTACTTGCTTCATTGTTTGCTATTGGTTGCCATGGATGTTGAATGTGCTACATATACATTAAACACAATGATGTAGGGTGGTGGAATTTGCTAGTGCCTATTAATAGCCTTTCGAGCATGTAGGGGTAGTCAGTACTAAATCCAGAGGGGCAAATTTTTGGCCCTTTGGAATGGAAAAAACATCTGAGTCACCCCTCGAAGAAGGAGTCTATTATTCAGTCTCATTAATATGATCTCTAATCCTTCTCTCCATCATCATTGTTCTTTTCACTATCATCATGTGCCTTCTCTTCATTATCCATTATGTAAGTGTATAATTTCCTCTCATTTTGATTAAATTGGTTTGTAAAATATACTTGTCTGTGTCTCCTTGTGCAACTCAAAAAAATCTAGTGTTGATATCTTCATTCAGCTAGCTACATAAAGTAGGAGGTGAGGACACACAAGTGGAGTTTTAAGAATGTGCAGTGTCATGGGTGAATCGACTAGTAAGCTCCTCTCATTATTGGGTGCATCATGTTAATTATTATCCCTTTAGTTGTTTGTATTACCCTCTAGCTTGTCAATTCTTATCATTATTTATGACATTGAATGTTTTTTTCAAATGCATTGTATGAGACTTGTACAACAAGTGTTGCCTAGCTGCAAATATCTAACTAGCACATGCCTATATATATGCATGCCAATACTACATCATTTTTTGGTAATTGATGTCATAATCGTGAAGTATACACGATGAAATAAGTATTTAAAAGGAAACTTCTCAAAGTATTTTACTCTTAAAGCTCTTAGAAAGTCATTATTGCTCATCATAATGCAACTTTGGTATTTTACTTCAACCTTGTATGGATTAACAAATGCACATGTACATTTGTTAGTGTAGCAAGAATAGACATTGTTAAATACATTATTTACATTAATGGATTTATTATTTATGTGTTGCGATGCTTCCAATGACATCTATTTGTTGTGTGTTATAATCCTTTCAAGGGCACATATTGACCAATATTGAGGGTGCACTATTGAGGCGTGGTACACATAGGCACAACATTCAACAATTACGGAGCTATTCTCTCTCTCTCTCTCTCTCTCTCTCTCTCTCTCTCTCTCTCTCTCTCTCTCTCTCTCTCTCTCTAAACTAATTTGTGTTTCTCAAAGCAAATCAAGACAATTATGAACTTCACACTATGTCTTCAAGTTAGTATTGCTTTGTGCTGAGGTGGATCCAAGGCACATAGATACCATGCTTAAAGAAGCTTTTTATTAAGTATTTCATTAGATTGTAAGTCTTTTAACATATTATGTCTTCTATTTGCAAGGAATTTGATTATACTAAATCTTGATATGCTTTTTATGTAGTCTAATAGACTTTTGATACGAAGATCTAAATTAGAAAAGTAAATGAGAATACACCTAAAGATGATAAGTGCCTTCCTTACCTTTATTTTATGTTTGACTTTGATTTCCATACATTTAGCTCACTATTGCGTAGGAGCTCCTACTCCCTTGGGAATTTGAGGTGTCTAAATATTTTCTTAGCCTTAATAATATTAAATCCCAATTGTATGAGCTAGGGCTTTGGCCTCTCCAAATGTCAATGCTACTAGCTTGGTCTTCTTTGATTCATATCATCTAGCTCAATGGGGACAAGAATTCATATCATCATCATATCTTAAAAATAATGTAAGCATGGATTGACTTTTTGAAAGGAGAGGGGCCTATGAAAACCATGGGCACTTGGCTTGCTTTGCTTTCTCAAATTAGCAAGACTAATTAATAGGTTCTCTTTCAAGTGTCTGGCACTTGGCCAATTTACATGAAAAAGGATACCTTTGTACTACACTTGTAATCACATCTCAATGAGCTAGCATAAATTGTAGAAGGTATAATATTTGAATAAATAATGTGTTCTTGCAATGTGAAGTTGGTTTCTTTCAACTTTCCATGGAACAACTTAAAGAAGACAAGGCATGGTTCCCTCTTAATGTCTTGTCATTGCATGGTTTTAGATTGTTCATACTCAATTCTCATCACTTATCTACTTTTATGTATAGCTTGCATGCATCCATTGTCTACATCACATCTTAAAATGAATGTAAGCATGGATTAACTTTCTAGAAAGAGAGTGGTCTACGAAAACCATGTACACTTGGTTCGCTTTTCTTTGTTGGGTAGGCCAATTGAATTCTAAGGTTTCTTTCAAGTGTCTAGCACTTGACCAATTTGATTGAACAAGGCTATCTTTGTACTACACTTTAATCATGTCTCAATGAGCTAGTATGAATTGTAGAACCCATAATGTTTGAATAGATAATTTGTTCTTGCAACATGAAGTTGGTTTATTTCAACCTTCCATGGAGTGACTTAAGGAAGACAGGGTGTGCTTCTCTCTTAATGTCTTGTCTTTGCATGGTTTTAGATTGGTCATTGTGTAATTTTCATCACTTATCCACTTCTATATACAACTTCCATGCATCTATGATATACATCATATCTTTAAAATGAATGTAAGCATGGATTGACTTTCTACACATGTACTGCACTTGTAATCATGTATCAATGAGCTAGCATGAATTGTAGAAGGTATAATGTTTGAATAAATAATTTATTCTTGCAATGTGAAGTTGGTTTCTTTCAACTTTCCATGGAATGACTTAAAGAAGACAAGGCATGCTTCCCTCTTAATGTATTGTCTTTGCATGGTTTTAGATTAGTCATGCTTAATTTTCATCACTTATCCATGTATTGTATAGCTTGCATATGTCCATTACTTACATCTTGGTTGTGTATTCAATTGCACAATGTCTTGATGTGATAATTGTTTGTATTGTTTGATGGGATGGGCATTTAGATTGTATATTCAACCAAAAGGTGTTCTCATCTATGTGTAGTTGTTTTCAAATGGTGCAACATTCTTGCATTTTATACTTTCATGGTGAGTAATGATTTAGGTTGTATATTCAACCAAAAAGTGTTCTCATCTGTGTGTAGTTTTTTTCAATTGGTGCAACATTCTTGGATTTTTATAATTTCATGGTGAGTAATGATTTGATATAATTTGTGTTACATTTTGAACATCTAGATGATATCATGCAACTATGCTTTTAAATCAAAGATCATATATCACACGTGTATATTCAATTGATGTAACTTAACTTATAGTTTGTAGGTCAAGCATTGACTATCATGCTTATATGCTTGCTTTTGTTTTTTATATAGAGTTTGTAACTTGTAAAGATGACCCTCAATATTGCAAAAGCTTTGCATTGGCTTGATAGAGACCATATCATCTAGCACGGAAGAGCAAATATCACTCATCAATAGTAATGATATTGCCTTTGTTAATTTTCGTAGTCGGCGGGCATGTCCAGCCATGTGTACCTTGTTGCAACAATAAGAGATTTTGCATTTGGCCATTTGATACTCTTTGGGATCTTAAGGAAAACTTGCATCTTTCTTGCACATTGCTAAAAAATGCAACAATAAGAGATTTTGCATTTGGTCATTTGATACTCTTTGGGATCTTAAGGAAAACTTGCATCTTTCTTGCACATTGATAAAAAATGCATCGAAGATGTTGGAAGATTTGAATGAGTTAGCACCAATGTCTGTATCGAGGGGGAATTTAGCCCATTGGAACACAAAGTGGAGAGAGGAGGTGGCATGCTCAAAGTGGATGAAGGACTTGTCCAATACAACCTCCCTACCAACAATGTTTGAGGACTACCATAAGTGCAAGTCCTAGTTCTGGTCCTACAAGGTAGCAAGATGACTCGTTGGGGGCTAGAACTATGCTACATATGCTGAGGGGTCACCAACATGCACCAACAATTGGCATTCCCTTCGATGCCATCAAGCCAAGTAGAGTCATTGGCCAAGCTTCCTTTGAATAATGTGTTAAAGCTACCATAGAAAATTTTAATTTTTTTCCTTTAGATTTAAAATATTGCTCTCAAATGTATAAGAGCTCCAACAATACAAAGCTACAACAATTCCAAGTGGAGCATAGAATGTAAAAGATCAATGCATCAATTATGCGATGCATTGCCTTTACTTTTGAGTCTCCTTGAGTTATGATCTTTCCCTTCTTCAATGATGGTACATTGAATGATATATTAATGTGGGGTCCTTTCCAAGAGTGTAAATATATAAGAATAGTCAAGTGCCTATACAAACCATCGGTTGGGTTTAGACATGATCTTGACATGGATGGCACCTAATGAAGAAGAGAGGGCTAAGATTATGGGCATTGTCAACAATATGTTGGAACATTATTCATGCATTGTTGGATGGGATGAAGGCCAAACAATGTTGGTGTCATCCATTCAGACTTGCATGCCAACAACATGGTACTAGACTTTACTAATGATAATAGCCCAAGGGTGGGTGTCATAGATTGGCATTCAATGCTTATTTCTAGAATGACGAGACCTCCTCTCAACCAGCAATGTGGGGGGATAGATGAGCCCATGCACATCATAGATGAGTGTTCATGGAAAGATATCCTAGAAAGAAAAATAAGGCCATGGATTGCTCTCGAGATCTATGAATCATTGTGCCAATCTACCTATAGTAAGAAGTTAGACATGTATGCAATGGGTTTGCTCATCATTTTCCTTGTTGAGTTTTGGTGCTTGTACCAATGCCTATGGTTGTGTAGGGAGCCAAGGGATTCACCAGATAAAATGATCATGCATTTGATAGAGTTCAAGGCATAGGATCACATGTTGGTGGATGATAGGATTGTGCAAATGTCCTTTATGGATTTGGGTGACTTTTTGAGGGGCTTGGTCTAATTAGCCCATTCATTTTGAATAACACACCTCTTGTAGTAGTCTCTCTCTATATTTTGTAAAATATCTTATCAAACGTTGGAGTCTCTGTGACTTGAAGGATGCAAAGATGACCCTAAAATACACCTTGTGATTTGTGCTGTAAGATTAATCTAGTTGTGTGGTTAGAAATTTTAAGAGTAATTATCTCGAGATTCCATGTATTTATGTGCCTTATTCACAATTTTGTATCTATTACATAAGGATCCATTAAATCTAGAATGTGTCTATGTATGTGTGTGAATGAGTGAGTGAGTAGTGTAATATTATTGGTAGCCATTATTGTTTAGATTTATCTTATTTTCTTTGCAAAATTCTTTAACAAGCTTGGAATCATGAGTAGCACTTAGGATTGGTAATAGGATCAAAGATCCATTTTGATATATAAAGTGTCATAAGAGATCAAATGAATACTACAACTATGGGATATGGATAGATATAGATTTATTTAATGTGAAATACATATAATTTAAATATCTATTTGTAAGAGTAGAACACTTTAGGATTGCTAAATATGATTATTCATGCAAGGTGTTGTATACATGTAATATTTCTCAATTGCCATCCATGTATATTGTTGTGGTGAATACACATAAGCATGCAAGAAAGAGAAGCACTCCAATGGTTTAGAAAACTATGATTTTCACATCGTACTCATTGTATTTTGAATTACAACTAATTAAAAATATAATTGCATTATAAATTAATGATATTTAATAGTGATCTCTATGTCAAATTAAAAAAACTTTTTATTTTAGATCTAGTAATATGGATTGACATAAAATATTACACTATTGATGGAATGGTTTTGGTAAAACTCATTGATCTATCAAATTTAATAACCAAGTGCACCTGGCAATTATGGATTATTTCAAGCCCTATAACATTTCCTCGATAAAATTTTACTTTTTGAAGTGCCACAATAACTTGTCCTCTCTTATATTTATCATGTATTTTTTTCTATATGAGAAGTTACTAATTATTTTTTATTTTGTATTCAAATATAAGGCAGGTCATTTATGGCTTCAAGGACTTGCATGAAGGTTTTTGATTATGGGTCTAATGAGAAAAATCTTTTGGGTTATGTTCAAGTCATAAGTAATTCCACATATAGTGCATAGTGCAATAAGATAAGAGATTATCTAAGATGGGATTTTTTATGATTCTTTTAAATTTGTAATTAAACATGAGATGATGAGAGTGAATGTTGCATGCTAAATCTAGTACAAGAAGAACATTGGCATGTAGAAAATATCAAATTTATTGGTATAACAAGGGATTCAAGCATGGTAGATAAGGTAGGGGATGAGGGTGGGCCTAGAAAACACATATATGAAAGCTTGAAGGATACTATACAAGTTGCACCCTTCAAAGAAAGCGACGAAGGGGATCCTAGTTTGCACAAGCTATGTGACAATCCAAAGCATGTCAAAAATATGCTCAAGAGTACATTGATTTCAAAGTCTATGCTTGAAATTTGGCTAGATCAATGTGAGAAGATTTCCAAGAAGTTGAGGGAGTGAAACCCACCAAGAGATGATAGATTTTAGCTTAGTATAGAAGATTTGAATGGTGCACCCTTGGCTTGAGTATGGTGCCATGAATGTGAAGCTCCTTATGGATTAGGAGTCATTGGCACCTTTCTTCAACCAACCAAAGAAAGTGCCACACCAATCCATTTGGAAGGACCTTCTACCTATACAAGTGATCCATATATGACTTCTATTCTACATGATCTTAAAATAGGAAAGGAATGGTATTTAGAGCCATACACAAATGCTATCTTATATGATGGATCTATTGAAATCAAGGTGGATGGATGCTATAGATGCATAAATTGCCTTCATATTTCATGTGGTGGAAAACCCTTTGAAAGTTTTACTTGTGAGTATTGTATATGAATCCCACTTGTGATGATTTTTACATGAGGTTGTACAGAGAGAGTACTACTATTGAGAAGAGCAAGGAACATAAAAGGAGGAATGCAAGAATTTTCGTGCTTTCTATGAGGATTAATTCCTTGAAAGAAAGAAACTTTGAATGCTTTGATAGAAATGATGTACTATGCTTTTGTAATAATATAGTTGAAGCTCATTGACAAAGTAAATTTGGAGGTAAACTAGCTTTGTGGGATATCTTTCAAGATATAGCAAAGAATGTAGTAAAAAAAAAGTAGGCACAAAGATTCAACAAGTCCACAAAGGCTATGTTTAAGCTTGTTAAGCTTTGGGGTGGGCCACACTTGCATGAGTTTTTGAGTACTAACCTTGGAGGGCAATCCATATGCACTACAAGAAGACAATGAAAGAAATCCATTCACTTCATGCTTGGAGAGCATGAGTACATCTTTGAGGTAGTGAGTAAGATATACATGGATGCAAAAATCAAGCATGAAAGAAAATCAATGGTGCCAATCATTATTGTTGAAGATGAGACAATCATCAAACGTCATATAAGGTAAGCTTAGATAGATCTAATATGTTGTATCTTGCACCATTTTCTATTTTCAATCATGTAAAGAAAGTGTGCAAGTGATAGAAAGTTAGAGAAAATTTCTGTTTATGTAGGTGGAATGAAAATATTGATACCCTTATTGGGTTCTATGAAAGGAAAGAAGAACATCACCAATGTCTTTCAAATGATACAATAATGATGGGAGAGGGATCACGTGGTTATGATAAGATTGGTTATGATAAGATAGTGGATGCCTTTCAAAATTAAAGGGAGGTGATTTGTGAGTGGAAGCACATACTGGAAGCAAGAGGTATGGTGGAAGGAGCAAGAGTAAGAGAGAGAGACACACACACAATGTGGGAACTTAGACAGTCACAATGTGTGGCCAACCTTCCCTTTATTCTAGAAAATGGCCTAACTAGAGAGCCTCCTTGTAAGACTTAGTGGTTGCAACATACTCTACCTCTATAGTAGATAGGGCCATGCATTTTTGCACCCTAGACATCAAAGAAATAGGACCTCCCGCAAAGGTGAAGACATAGCCAAAGGTGGACTTCCTACTATTTGTGTGTCCTGCATAATCAGAGTCAGTATATCCCACAACTCTTGTATCTTGGCCACCATAATAGATGCACATAGTTGCTATGCCCTTCAGGTACCTCATGATACCCTTGGTAGTATCACAATGCTGTTTGGCCAAGTGTAGCCATATAGCATGCCACAACTTCCATTGCAAATGCTATATCAAGAAGAGTGTCTATCATGGCATACATTAAACTACCCACTGTGGATGCATAAGGGATCTTGTTCATCTTGGACTTCTGCTCATCAGACTATGAAAAATTGGGCTAACTAACCTTCACATGAGAAGGTAAAGGACAACCAATAGGCATAACATCTTGCAAATTAAAATTGTTCAAGGACCTTTTGGATGTACTCCTTCTATGATGGCAAGTAGAAGAGCCCCTTAGAGTGATCATGTGTAATGCACATCCCAAGAATATGTGAGGCATGTCCCAGGTTCTTCATCTCAAAGCTCTTCTTGAGCTAACCTTTCAAGGCATCCAACTCATCATGAGTGCTCCCAATAATCAACATATCGTCCACATAGAGGATCAAAATCATCATGAGTGCTCCCAATAATTAACATATCATCCACATAGAGGATCAAAATCATAAGAATGCCATCATGAGCCTTCTTCGTATATCAACACAGATCCATATCCTGTGGGAATATCCCTATGAATGCATAAAGGCATCAAACTTGTGGTACCATTCCCTAGTTTCTTGCTTAAGCCCATAAAAGCTCTTCCTCAATCTACACACTAGGTGTTCCGTGCCAAGTTTTGCAAAGCCCTTGGGTTGCACCATGTAAATATCATCATGCAAGTTCCATGAAGAAAAGTCATATTGACATCCATTTGATAAAGATTCGAGTCAAGCTAAGCAACCAAATCTAGTACCAAATGTAGGGTAGGCATCTTCACAAAAGAAGGAAAGGCTTTATCAAAGTCCACATCATGTTCCTGCTTGAAGCCCTTAGCAACCAATCTGGCCTTGTATCCTAGCCTGGGGCGTCCACGAGTACTTTTCAACTTGTACACCCACTTGGATAGAAAAGCATGCTTGTCACTGGGCAAAGGAACTAAATCCCATGTATGATTTTTCCATAGTGAGACATACTCTAATTGCATGGCCCTCTCTCAAGAGTAACTATTACCTCTACACATGGCCTTATCATAGGTAAGAGGCTCACCAGCATTTATCACCATAACATAATCAATAGAGGGCTCAAATTGCGCAAGCTGTCATGTACCTCTATTAGACCACCTCAAAGTTGGCTATGAGGCCTCTACATCTTGTGGAGCATCAGGGATCTAGGCCACTACTAGGGCATCAACCTATTATAGTAGGCTATATAGTAACATGAGTCTCATCATGAAATATCACCCTATGTATCTTAATGACATGCTCAAGCTAATTATGCATTTTCTCCTCATGGAAAACAACATCATGTCTGCAGATAACTATATACCGCAGCACAGAGGAGCGGGAAATGGAAAAAAGGAAATAGCAAAAGGCGCAGGACAAAAGGAAGAAAAATGCGCCTTAACCAGTAACCAGACCCTGAAAAAATTAAAAGCACGGGCACGACCCTCAGGAAGTCTGAGAGTCGCCCAAGGAAAGTAAAAGAGTAAAAAGCGCACCATTAAGTGTGAAAGCGCTCCCGAATCCTTGTAAAAGAGCGACAGGCTCACTCTTGTGTAAATTGTATGCATTAGTTGGGAATAGGATAGATTAGAACAGTGGGAAATGAGAAATGGGCCTAGGCTAATGGCCGGCCATGTAAAAAAGGGGATGACTGCCCATGAAAAGTAGGGCATGTATATAAAGTTCAAAAAGTGAATGAGAACATCATTCTTGTGTGTGGCCAAAGCTTTTTCTTCTTCTTCTCTTGTTTCTTGCCTTCTTGCTTATGCTTGAGAGAGGGACTGAGAGAGTGTGAGGGAGTGATTGTGTGAGAGTGAGGGATCTTGGAGAAGAAGCTCTCAAATTTCTCTCTTCATCTTCCCCTCCTCTCTTCTCTTCTCTTGTCTCGCACATGGCTATCGAGGATGAAGCTCATGGGAGAGGGATTGAGGTTGCTTGAGCTTGCCTCAAGGATCATGGAGCTACTGGTGTGCAAGAAAGAGGAGGGTACTCGATTGAGCATCAAGGTAAGCTCACTACACCCGTAAGGTAGGCATTGTGTGTCGGCTATGTGAGAGGTAGCCATGGCCACTCGGTTCGAAACACTTGAGCAATAAGTGGTCCATAGGTCTCGGGGTAGAGCTTGTAGCTCCCCTTCATTTTGGTTCCATTGCCGGGACCGACGGAATCGAGCCTTGAGTGTCGCGCGCATCAAATCGAGCATAGAAGTAGGGTTTGTAGCCCGAATCGGTGCTCGAGATAGCTAGGAGATTTAGGAGGTTTTAATCCGTGAAACAAGTAAGTGTTTTGGTTTGTTGGAAGCATTAGTGTAGGACTACCATTCTGCATCTCTGTTTTGCATTTTGGCTGCACTAGATTAAGGTTAGATTAGGTTAAGAAAAGAGAAAACAGAAGGTTTTGGCTACTGCTTGAAACAGGGAAACAGGGGACTAGATTCAAATTTCTGGGTAAAATAGGGAAAAGGGAATTGGCTTTAAGGTTTTGCAGTGCTAGGAAAGGACCTTAAGAGGCTTGGGAGGCCAGGGCAAACCTCATTTCACTGGTTAGCTTTGAGAGAGAGAGAGAGCTTCTGGTTGCCAGGAAGAGGGAGCGCTATCACGATTCTGGGTGCCATTGATTTGTGCTACTCCAGGTGAGTCTGGTGGTTCTTAGTAGTGCCCTAATCATATCTGGAAAGTCTCTTGTGATTGTGTGTAGCAGGCATCAAGTGGAATCGAAATGCGTCAAAATCGTGCCTGCACGCCAGACGCAGTCAGACCAGGTCTCAGTGGTCCGATTCCCAGAATCGGACCACCCGAGTCTTGGAGTCGGACCGTCTGATTCCAAGAATCGGACCGTCCGACTGAGGGAGTCGGACTGCGTGCTAGTCGGACCATCCAACATTCGGATCGGACCAAATAATTTTAGGATCGGACCCCACTACTGGATCAGATAGTCCGATCGGACGTGCCATGTGGCACTCGGACCGCCCATCATAGTCGGACCATCAGACTTTAGGAATCGGACCCAACCTGTCCTATTGCTGGACTCGGACCACTCTGTCCGACTGCAAGAATCGGATCGTCCGACTACTAGAGTCAGACCAGCCCTGTCCGATTCCTAGAATCGGACAGTCCGACTACTAGAGTTGGACCAGCCCTATCCGATTCCCGGAATCTGACAGTCCGATTCTAGGAATCAGACCATCCTGCCAGAAGGAAAAATAAGGATCTTTAGTTGACCCTGCCACAGACCTGACCCCCATGACACAACCCTGAACCCCCAAGTCCCATTTTGACCATTAGAACCTCAGAGACCAATCGAACTTAGAGCAGAATAGAAAACGCAGCATAGACCTTCAAAAAGACCATAGAATAGCCGGGAACCAAGCTTAGAACTCAAATCAGGCTAAGAATGTGGAGAGAAACAGAGTGGAGTTCACATTAAATGCTTTCTGCATCAGCACTTCACTCTTGTGTTCCACTAAGTTTGCACTGCAAGAAAAGAGAAAAGCTTGTTTTCGCACCAAGCACCACGAAAGCACTAAGCATAACGTGTGAATAAGGATT
The DNA here is from genome assembly GCF_053477565.2 of Lygodium microphyllum. Taxonomy (NCBI): domain Eukaryota; kingdom Viridiplantae; phylum Streptophyta; class Polypodiopsida; order Schizaeales; family Lygodiaceae; genus Lygodium; species Lygodium microphyllum. The sequence goes on along the minus strand of NC_141137.1, from coordinate 128,976,751 downwards.
GCAGTTGCTTTCAAATAACAAGGAACACATCACGATATCTAATAACATTAAGGAACCCACTAGTAGGAGAAGACCCCAAGACTTAGATAGGTGCCTGAGTGCCCTACTAGTAGGATCTGGAAAAGACACGAAGACACGGAAAGCAACAATATAGAGGATTGGACGCTGCCGGAGCTGCTTGGATTTATTGACAACCTCGTGGAGCTGGAAGCAGAAACAATGTCAGGATCAAGAGGCGAACGAGGAGAGGACCAATTAGACTTAGGAGAATTTCCAACCTTAGTCCAGGAACTGGTCCACAACTACGATCTACTCACTAGGACCATGATCCAGGGCAGACCTATAGAGGAAGTGGTAGCAAACCTGGAAGAAGAGAGAAGAGCAATCAAGAGAGCGCTAGAAGGCATAATTGCCTACAACCGTGAGCAAAGGGCTAGAAGGCTACAGCAAGACGTAGATATGTACGAGGCTAGATGAGTGCTAGACCTAGCTGGAGCGGCCAAATCTGGACTGAATGTAGAGAGGGAATGAGCAGCAGAGGCTCACATGACATTGAGTGAACTGGTAGCAAAGCGACTCTTGGACAATACGTCCATTGAATAGAGCGCTACTGCCCTAGCCACTGCGCTATTATTGGGATTGGGAGTCACGCAAGGGGCTAAAGGGCAGGCTAGAATCCCCATCGTAGCAAAACAACTAGCTAGATACGAACCTAGCAGTGACCTGTACAACTTCATGGAGCAGTTCGAGCAAGTATATGAGGCAAACGGTCTTACTGACCCTGCATAGCGAGCTCAAGCTTTCGGCCTGTGCTTAGGCAATAAGGGGAGGACCTGGTATTCTAGTCTAGATGACGCAGAACGTATGAACTTTGTTCGCCTTAAGGGCCTCTTCATCAAGACGTTTTCGGAGGCAGGGTATTCGGATAACCTCATCGTTAGGTTGATGAATATCAGTCAAAGGGAGAAGGAAGACGTTAGGGATTATGTCACTCAGGTGCGTAGCCTCTACAAGAGAATCCCTGCCAATGAGCGACCTACCAAGAGGGCAGTGTCTACAGTGTTCATGAACGGGATTCGGAGTGAGGAGCTCTACAAGGCTTTGGCCAGTAACTCCACCTTGCAATGAGATGTGCTAGCTAGAGTTTTCGAGGAGGCAATATGCGTAGATGATCAACTTAGGGAATGCAACATGAGGACTACCAATCGAGAGAGTGCAAGCCAGAGGGACCCTGAGAGATCAACTAGTTCAGGGGAAAAAGCAACTGCTAGTGTGCAGGATAAGGGAAAGAGTGTAGACCACGACCAGGGGATGGCAAAAATGAGAAGGGAGATTGCATGGTTGCAACAGCTGGTAAGGAAGCCTGTGAGATTGCATGTACAATGTATATACTATGGCAGCAATTACTTCCCAGTTGAGTGCCAAGATCCTAGATCTCGGCCGTGCTCAAATTGCGGTAGATTCGAGCATGATGCAGTGCATTACAGAATGCCGAGGAGATTCCCATATGCGCAGTAGTACAACCCTCCATACTTAGGTAATAGGCCACCCAATTTCTTTGGGAGGGGAGCCCAGTTAGCTCTCCCAGCACCGGAACCCAACTGGTATACCCAGACCACCAGGGCCTTTTGTAACCCACCCATCTAGTGATGCTCCTGTTCACTTTGTGGAGGAGCCTAATGAGGAAGAAACATATGTCAACCCATACATATCCTATGACGAGGAAGGCAACCCAGTCCTCATGGACTATCGACCGATGCCGGTGATGGCTTTAGGACGAGGAAGAGGCTGAGGCTTTGGAGGGCCAAAAGCCAAGATCCAGTCACATGCTGGACTTGCGGCCACCCAGGCCACATTTCATCACACTGCCCAGAACGAGAATAAGATAACAAGGACAAAGCGGATCTCCGATGCACAGAGTGTGAAATCACACATCTGTTTCCTGACTGTCCTAGGCGGAAGCCATCAACTAGCTCTGCCAACATGCCATCAGTGCCTTTGGGGCTTTTTGGAGTGGAAACCTTTGACAGTGAGGATACACCCATCCCACTACATGTTATGACGCGAGCTCAAACAAAACAGGCAGGCATCTCTTTGCCAGGGCCAAGTAACCTTGACGCAACCTCAATAGGAAAGAAAAGCCAGAGGAGAAGGAAAAAGAGAACCGATGCAAAGATAACTCTTAAAACCGAGGAAGCGACTACGTTAATAACGGGAAAGAGGGTCACAGACGCAGAGGCGGAGACCTCAGCTCTTAAGACAGTCGAGCTAGGGAGTGCCAAGGTAGGGGAATATCCCCATCCCAAACGACAGCTCGAGGCTATAGCTAAGGTCAAGGAGTGGGTCAAGGACGCCCAAAAGCACCTCAAGGATGCTGAACCCATATTAGAAGATCCTATTGACGATTTCTCCAGCGTGAGCACACCAGTCTCACCTTCAAAACCACAAGCTACGAGCATACCTGCACCACTGGGGGCAACTCAGCAGCAAGGCCAAGGGGAGACTTGCCAGGGCATACAGAACGCATGGCCTAGAAATGCTAGCCTCAGGGGAAGACAAGAGCCCAGTAGCCTCCTCACAACCTTGTTGTCTACTCCAGTAACTCTAAGCTTGGAAGACCTGCTTAGGCAGAATCATTCCTTATGGCAGGAGTTTAAAGACTTGATGGAGGGACACACACGACTTTTGGGTGCTGATCCGCAAGATCATGATGCGGTTATAGAGATCCCAAGTCTAACTCTACACTCAACTCCTAAGTCTTTGCACATCAATGCTTTTTGGGAAGGCACTGAAATGCATGCAGTTTTACCCGTCCTAGCCTTAGGAGATATGACGCGAAAAGGAATTGTAGACACAGGTGTAGGTGTTAGTGTACTAAGCCATGCAGTCTTAGAGGCATGGGGAAACCCTCCTGTAGAGACTGCCAGGTTTAACGTCATGTTAGCAAATGGAATGAAGGTAAGACCATTCGGGATCTTAAAGAATTGGCCAGTAAAGATTGCCGGTGTGCAGTTTTCCGTAAACTTCATTGTCATGAAGGGAGTGGATTACGACATACTATTAGGCCAACCTTGGATGAGGAATGTGTGTGTCATTGCGGACTGGGGCAATGGTTTGATTTTCCTAGGGAACAGAACTAGTGCAGTAAGGGTAGAGATGGACACTTGGAAGATGACCCCTGTTGACCTAGATGCCATCTCAGCTATGCTGAAAGGTGATACTCAAACGACCAAACCCTATGGATCACTCACTAAATATATTCCTTGCCCTGAGGATGAGAGGGATTGGATGCACGTTTTGGCAACCATTGACCTACCGTTCTCGGATGAGAAAGAACTATATCGGCAGGCTGCTAAAGCCGCAACCATGCCAATTGAGGAGCCAATTATGCCACTCTGCATGATGGCAAGAAGCTCACTCAACCCAGGCAAACCAGCCTCATTCCATATCCCCAACAACAAACTAGAACTTCAGGAAATCGTAGAGTATCTGACCAATAAACTGGAAGGCAACTTGGCTGCTGACTTAAAACCTCTACGTAATCTATTAGCTAAGCCAGAATGCAAATGGACCAAGGTCCACGAGTTGAATTTGTTATATAACTGGGCTTTAGTTACTGATGACAAGGAGACAGGAGAGGAAAGCTTAGGTGATGATGAGCAGTCAGAAGGACAGGACTCTAATGACGAGGAGTATGAGGACTGTCACTCTACGGGAGAGGAGAGTGAAGAAGAGATAAATACAATAGAGTACGACACGGAAGGAAAAGCCATAGAACAAATCAGGGTAGACTCGAGGCCTAGGAAAGGAAGGACCAGTCAGAACGAAAAAGGAGTCATGCGAATGGAGTGTGACAGATCCTGGCTAGAACACATAGGAGCCGTGGATTACGAGCAAGCTGGAGTGGCACGACCATGGGTAATCCCAGTGCTCAAGACGGATGCACCTACTGAACTACGACCCCCTGGGGAAACACCTTCCTCAAGTGAGGGATGCTAGTTTAACTCAGAGTCGGAAGTCAGCACTGAGAGTGATCCCGAGATACCACAACCTTCTAAAGTCAAACGCACCAAGGGAGACTTGCCAGTCCACCTAAGGCGCAGGAGGCTAAAGGAGGAGGCCAGGAAGCAAGCAAAGGACTCAGAAGCAGAAAGGTAAAAGAAACCGCAGGATCTACCCAAACGGTTTACAAAATTTAAAAAGGGTGACAGAGTGGTGATTCTGCTAGGTGCGAAAAGACAAGGCCAAACTAGTCAACCGATCGAGGGAACCGCCAAAGTCAAGGAAGTTAACTTGGCTGGGGAAGGTGAAAAGCCAAGACCTGTATTCATTGCAGATGACTTGATGGAGGATGAGGTGACCAAACTTGTTGCACTCTTGCAAGAGTACATTGACGTATTTGCCTGGATAGAACTTAAGGGAGTCGACCCTAGGGTTGTGACTCATAATATCCCAATGGTCCTTGATGCAGTGCCAACGAAACAACGACCTTACCCCATGAATCCCAAACACGGCCATGCAGTAAAAGAGGAGATTGATAAACTCATGAGGGCAGGATTCATATATGAGATTGAGCACATGGACTGGGTATCACCTATCGTGATTGTCATGAAGAAAAACGGAAAAATATGAGTGTGCATGAACTACAAGAAAGTGAATGCCACTACAAAGAGGGACAACTATCCTTTACCTTACACTAAGCACATGCTTGAGAGGGTAGCAGGTAAAGAAGCCTACAGTTTTTTGGATGGTTTCTTGGGCTATAATCAAGTGCAAGTGCACCCCGACGACAGGCACAAGACTGCCTTTGCCATGGAATGGGGTGTATTTGCCTACATTGTTATGCCTTTTGGGCTGATGAATGCACTTGCGACTTTTCAACGCCTAATGTGCACTATCTTTAAGGACATGCTTAGGCGCGAACTCGAAGTGTTTGCAGATGACTTATGTGTACACTCTAGTTGGGCCGAACACTTAGAGAAATTGAGAGATGTCTTTGAAAGGTGTAGGTTGTACCACCTCTCGTTGAACCCCTTAAAGTGCCATTTCTGGGTGAAACACGGATGCATCTTAGGGCCCGTAGTGTCAAGGAACTGCATTGCCACTAACTTTTCTAAAGTCAGAGTCATTGTTGACTTACCGCCACCCGATAACTACAAGGGAGTTCAGTGCTTCTTAGGACACACTGGATATTATCGACGCTTTGTACTAAACTACACACTAATTGCTAGACCATTGTACAAGCTGTTGATAGTGTTCGAGTGGACTGAGGAATGCCAGTGCGCATATGAGGAGTTGAAAAAGGCTCTTACTACTGCACCAATATTATGAGCCCCAGACTGGAACATAATGTTTCATGTACACATAGACACCTCTAAGTTCGCTATTGGAGCCGTGCTATGCCAGCCTGGTGAACATAACTTAGATTACCCGGTGAGTTTTGCCAGCACGCAGCTCACAGAGACCGAGATGAACTATTCCACGACAGAAAGGGAGGGGTTGGCCATGGTATTTGGGGGTAAAGAAATTTAGGCATTACCTATTGGCCACTTCCTTTGTCTTCTTTGTTGACCATCAAGCCTTGCTATATCTTGTGAATAAGCCTTGTGCTACGGGACGCATAGCTAGATGGTTACTCCTTCTATTGGGGTTTGACTTCTCTGTGGTTGTACGCAAAGGAAAGTAGCATTACATGGCTAACCACATGTCCCGCATACCCACAGGAGAAGCCGCTGGACAAGGCATACCTGACGATTTACCGGATGCTCATCTCTTTAACCTGTCTAGCGAGAGAGAATTGTTTAAAGCTGATTTGACACCGTATTGGGCCGATGACATAGTGCAAGTGCTAGAGAGCGGACTACTTGAGAGACCCATTGAGAAGGCCAGGCTGAGAAGACTTAGAAAATTCAGCCATACCAACTGATAGCTGGCCAACTCTACAGGTTGGGACAAGACGGTTTATTGCGTAGATGCGTATGTGAGCACGAGATGCACGATGCATTGAAAGAAGCACATGGCAGAATTTTTGGAGGACACTTTAGTGGGGACACAACAGCCCGAAAGGTGCTACAATCCCAACTATGGTGGCCCACCCTTTTCCGCGATGTAGTTAAATTCGTAAAGCCCTACGAGATGAGTGCCAAAGGACCAAAGTGCCTGTGCGAAAAGACAAGATGGAGTTGACCCCTGTCATAGCTCGACAACCCTTTGAAAAATGGGGCATCGATTTTATTGGACCTATTAGTCCTGCGGCACAATATTCCCAAGCTTGCTACATCATAGTGGCAACTGATTATCTAACGAAGTAGGCAGAGGCACGAGCCACGAGGAAGAATGATGCTAGAACCACTGCAAGGTTCTTGTGGGAGCAGGTCATTTCACGGTTTGACTGCCCAATCGAACTTGTAAGCGACCAAGGCACGCACTTCATTAATGAGGTGATTTCCCACCTACTCTCTACCTTCCTAATAATTCATCGGAAGTCCTCTCCCTATTACCCTTAGGCTAATGGCCAAGCCGAATCCACGAAATTTTAATCAACGTGCTTACAAAGGTAGTGTCTACTTCAAGAAGTGACTGGGACAACAAGCTAATGGCAGTCTTGTGGGCCTATCGCACAGCTTATAAAACGGCTATAGGACAGATGCCTTTTAGGCTGACGTACGGAACTGAAGCCATTTTACCCTTAGAATTCTTCATCCCTAGCTTAAGGATAGCAGTCCAGGAGTGTTGGGAGGGAAGAGAGGCTTGGACCAATCGCTTAGTGGAGTTAGAGCGCCTAATGGAGACCCGACTCCTTGCCACTCACTCTCTGATTTGTGAGAAGGCTCGACGAAAGATGTGGTTTGACAAGCATGTCAAACAGCGAGACTTTGAACAAGGGGACCTTATTCTGCTATACTCTGTAAAAGGACATAAACAGAAGATGAAGTTTCGAGGGCTAGGGCCTTTCAGAGTACGCATGATTGGTAGAACAGGGAATGTTGAGTTAGAGATACTTGAAGGCGAAGGAATAGGCTTTTTTAATGGCAGCCGCATAAAGAAGTACTATCCTCCTTCCCATCCATTACATGAGCCACCCATGCTAGAATCCCCAATGAATGTCTGCATGGCTACTATAACCAACCTTACAGATCAGGACGAAGAAGCAGTGGCACCGGCGTATCTACGAATCACAGTCACAGCAGGAGCGATGTAATCTTTCGATGCCTTGATTGATGAAGGTGCCGACTACAACATCTTGACGCATGACCATTGAACACACATTGGCCAACTGAAACTACAGCCCACTAATGCCAAACTCACCTCGTTTGGGGGTAAGGCTTATTCACTCCTAGGGAAGTGCAAGCTAGTCGTTTCTATCGAGTCTGAAAGTTTACCAGCTTTCTTCCATGTGTTGCCTGACACTAAAGGAGCTGGTAATATGTCACTATTAGGTCGTACTTTCAAGAAGCAAACGAACTATAATGTGGATTACAACCTAAACCGCATTCATCTTGCTATAGGCAATGCGCGTATAGTGACGACTTTCAGCAAGGGCTGTCCCGACTCCTCCACCATTACGAAGCCATCGGTAGAAACCCCTACGACCACGCTTCAGCCCAAGTCTAAACAGAAGAAAACTAAGGCCTCATGCCAGGCTCTCGACCCTAGGCCCAAACCCACCTAGAGTGCTCACAAGACCAAGGAGTCCAAGCTTATATGGATGCCAAAACGACAAAGACCACATCCGGGTGGACCACCCAAACGTGATTCTAAACGCCAAAATAATCAGCCATCACGGCCTAAGAGGCAGCCTAGATGCTATCGACGTAGACACACAACCACGCCGCGATGGATCCCCAAAGATCTCTTGCGAGCACAAGGATACTATGAGGGAAACCCTTGGATTTGGGTGCCTAAAAATGGCAAGTTTAAAAGCTCATCTACAAGCAATCTCACCCCACTGAGGGAGGCTTGCACACATGGTGCCCAGGGCATAGTCAATAAACCATTGCCCGATGTGGCTAGTAAGCCCTAGCTCATCTATCGACCAAAGAAAATGCCACAATCCTTAGACTTACCTAATCCAGAGAACTTAAATACCCCCATGACTGCTCACTCAGAACCCAACACAACTCCCATGCCCCCAGAGCTTCCTACAACACCTCAAAGTGCTTCGGAGTGCAAAGCCACACCTGTGACACCAATGATGGAGTCACCACTATCCAGTCCATTTGCACCATTCCCACCAGTAGGTCTTAAACCTTCCTACGCGGTACGACCTTTCCTTTCCTTGGCTAAAGACCTCGCCACGACTTCTGGGGATGACTTAGTAACCTGCATCAAGATGTTGGACAAAACTTTCACCACATTCTCTAGAAGTTATGAGAAGCTAGACCTAGGTCTTCTTGACAAAACACTTGCTTCTGATGTTTGTGCATTACCATGCACTTGGGAAGAATACGAACTTATGACCGGTAAATTCCCCAAAATTACTGCTGAACTGATAGCAAACGACGAAATCTCAAAGGAGCAAGCTGCCCTTAGAAGACTAATCACTTCATATCGTAAGCCTCCTCATTTTGTTCCTGAGCACGAGTTACAAGAGCTCATGCAGATGGCAAGCTCGCCTTCCACGTTCTTGTAGCAGTGGTTTGCTCTGAGAATCCAATGGGAGAAAAAAGGTTACCGAATAATGACCAATGCTAAGCAACGCAGGGTAGTTAAAACCATCGAATATGACCCTACTTATGTGGTACCTATCTCGTTTAGGGTTTTGGCCATCACCCGCAACCAGCATTTAGACGACCATGTGCTCGCTCACCCTTACATTGACCAATTCCTTACGGAAGAGGAATTACATGTTGTAAGCCGCCTTAATACTGGAGATCTCTTTCACGATGTCTTGACCTACATCTCCCAAGTCTCCATCCAACCATCTGCTCTTGATTGTCATGCCCAACTCGAATACAATCCAAGCTTCTATGATTGGTTATTGTCTAAGTAAGTCAATCCACAAAAAATAGCATTTGCCTCGTACTTCCTGTGCTAATCCTAGGAAGGATTCCTTGAAAGATCCAAGACGGGGGGGAGCAATGTGAGCAAGAGCAGAGCAAAATCAGAGTCAGCAAAATGAGAGTCATGATATCTAACAGAATGCTATGATTAATTGAGTTTCAATGGAAGATACTGCAAAGGGAAAACAATAGCAATTGTTGCCGTGAGCCTGTCTCTAAAATTCAAGCCTCTAAGCAAGTATACCAATTTTTGACACATACATTTTTCTCTCAAAATTGAGTTTTGTTAGAAATAAGCAGATTTTTAAGCATTAATGTTGGCATGGGGTGTTGACAGGTAACCACCATGGCAGGACAAGACAAAGGGGGCAAACTCCCATTTTCTGAAAAAGAGATGACCAAGTTCGGCATCAGCGTCGAGACACGAGGATTTAGTCAATTCACCTTCAAGCACACGCTGAACCTGGATGAGGCCATCTTGGAGGAACCTGCAGTCAAAGAATTGGTGGATAGATGCCACCTCCACAAGTATGTGGAAAAGGTGGGGTAGGCCGTGGATTACGGCATGTGTGCTGAATTTCTGAGGAACTTTGACAAGGGCAGGAACTGTGGCACTTTCACAGTGAGGACAGGGGAGCAGGAAAGAAGAGTTGAAGTGCCCCTCAATGCGGCAATCGTAGAGAAGGCGTTGGGGCTCGTACCCAAGAACGAGAGGCGACCGAGAAGGGATGTTTACGCCTTGCTGGGGGTAAAGAAAGAAGAGGTGCACACAGTGGATGGAATTAGCTTGGCTGACATCCCGGATCTAGTAGTGAAGGTGCAAGCGAAGATGATCCACACACTCTTCTCGGGCCAAAGGTACAACGCATTGATGAACATGATCAGGGTCTCGTTATTAGAAAACATCGCAGCAAGAGTCCCTGAGGAGGTAGACTGGAATGGGTTTGTGCAGAAAACTATTCAAAGCTCAGCTGCCCTTCTCACTCCAGTGGAAGCACCAGCAGGAGGAGAATCCCCTGCCTCAATAGCACGCTCTACAAGGAAGAAACCTGCCTCAAAGGTGGCCACAATTAGATATGGTGGTGTTTTGACAGCCATCATAAATGAAGCAATGAAGGATGCTGGAGTCATGGAAGAGCAAGCTGCACATCAAAGCCCACCTCACCACGAAGGAGAAGAATCAAGTGAAAGAACGATAAGTGACAAGGGAGAACAGGAGGTGCCGCTTACACAAGCAATAAAACCAGAAGGACAAAAGAAAGGGGACAGGAGACAGAAGGGAAGGAAAGAGGAATTAAGCAAAGAAGAACGAGATGAAATCAAAAGGGCTCAAAGAGAGTCTAGGAGGGCTGAGGAAGAAAGAAGGAGAAAAGAGGAGGAAGAGCTTGCAAAGATAAGAGAAGAATCAAAGAAGGCAGAAGAGGACAGGAAAAGAAGGGCGGAAGAAGAAGCTGAAGAGCAGAGACTGAAGGAGCTAGCCGAGTTGGCAGAGGCTACACGAAGATCTGTGGAAGAGACCCACAGGGGTGGAGAGCTCGAACCTGTGAGCCCCCATCATAAAGCCGAAGCTAGTTCAAGTGTGGAAGCAGCTCCAGTGGCTGTAGGCAAGGGAAAGTTCCTACTACATCCACTTCCTTCCTCTTTTGTACCTGCAACGACTGAAACCACGACTACAGCCACCACACAACCCACACCTCCCCTCGATACGTCACAGCTAATGAACATGATGCAAATGCTAGTGAGCAAAGTGGCCAAGATCGTGCCAAAAACCGGATTGAAAAGGCCCGCTGCCATAGATGCAAAGTCACGCCAAGACCCTAAAAGACAAAGGCTGGAGGCATCAACCACCACACCCCATACTCCCATGCCTGCCGACACTGACTATGACGCATATGTGGCTGAGCTACTGGCACAACTAGACAAGGAAAAGGAAGTGAAGAAAGTGGCCTTGATGGAGCTAGAAAAAGAAAAAGAAATGTCAGTTGCTCTTAGGCTAGAAGTCTCAAGGCAGGGAGCCGACCGACGAAGAGAAATGAAGGCCCTGCAGGACCAGCCAGTAGAAAAAGCAAAGGAAGCCCATGACAACGAAAGCTGCCTTAGACAAAGGCTGGAAGACGAAGAGCAGAACCTGGTGGCAGAGCAAAGGAGTCTAAGGCTACTAGTGCAGCAATACAATGATCTACAGCAAAAGGTCGCTCAAGTGGAAACGCTAAGACAGGAGGTTCAGGAAGGCGAAGCCAGTACACCACAAGAACATACCATGGAGCTCCGTTTGTGGCAGGAGCTAGAAGAACAAAACAGATTAATAAGTGAAATCGAGTTTCTAAAGAGTGAAGGGCCAGGAGTCTCAGCAGCAGAAGCAAAATGGCTACAAGATGAAGCGCAAAGATTACAAGATGCGTTGGAGACCTCCCAGGAAGATGTAGAGGCCCTCATGGCCATGGCTTTCAATAAAAAAAGGCTATTCCTTACTTAGATCCAAAGCCAAGAGCAGCTGGTGCAGGAAAAATCAGAAGTACTGGCCGAGGTGCAACAAAGGCTCAGCATTGTAGATCAAGCCAAAGGGATTGCTGAAGAGCAGCTGGCTCAGAAGTCAAGCGAAAGGAACCAGTTGTGGTTTTTAACAAATGAGTAGCAACAGGTAGTGACCACCCTAGCGAGCCAGCTGGAGGAAGAAAGAAAAAGGATGGAAGAAAGAGCTATGGATTGGGAAAGGAATAATTTTGACAGGGTGAGAGACTTGACTGAATGCTTGGCAGTGGCAGAATGCGAAAGGGTGCTTGCAGAAGCCAGGGTTTAAGCTGCCAAAATAACTACTAAAACACAGTGGCAGGCCTTCCTCAACACGGTACTCCATGTCACACAAGCTGAGGGCGATGATCCAGTGGAAAAGGTGAAAAGAAAGTTGGAGCTGACCACCCGAGCTCTAAGATATGGTCTTCAAGAGCGGGAGCTCCCAACGAGTATAGGGATCACTAAGGAGCAACAATTCCACTACTTACGCTGTACGGGCCTTTCCACTGCTGAGCTCAAGGAGCTAGGTTTTGAGGAGCATGAACAGCCACCACCACCACCGCCAGTCATCCCATCTGTGGTTGAGCAACATGTCGAAGAGGGTCCGGATTTTGAGCAAGGTGATGAAGAAGAGCAACAAAGAATGCCGAGTCCACCTCAACCCGATCTCCCACAGGAAGAACTTGCAGATGCCCATCTGCCTGAGCGTATAGTTGCAACAAGGAGGAGAAGACAAGAATTAGCTAAGGAGGCCCAATGTCGAGCACGCATAATTCCAAGACAACTTCCTGAAGAGCCCATGCCACTGAGAGGTGATACACATCCTGTAGAGTATAGGGATCTCCCAACGAGTATAGGAATCACTAAGGAGCAACAATTCCACTACTTACGCTGTACGTGCCTTTCCACTGCTGAGCTCAAGGAGCTAGGTTTTGAGGAGCATGAACATCCACCAGCACCACTGCCAATCATCCCATCTGTGGTTGAGCGACATGTCGAAGAGGGTCCGGATTTTGAGCAAGGTGATGAAGAAGAGCAACAAAGAATGCCGAGTCCGCCTCAACCCGATCTCCCACAGGAAGAACCTGCAGATGCCCATCTGCCTGAGCATATAGTTGCAGCAAGGAGGAGAAGACAAGAATTAGCTGAGGAGGCCCAATGCCGAGCACGCACAATTCCAAGAAAACTTCCTGAAGAGCCCATGCCACTGAGAGGTGATGCACATCCTGTAGATTGGCCCTAGGAGTTGGTCATCTGGCGTCAGTAAGAGTTCCAGAAAAGGCCGTTTGAGCTCTCATTTGCTTTCCCATGCTCTTTGGACCGGGCCTTACCTCTAGGAGTCTTAGCCAAGATCAAGGATCTGGATAATGAACTTGCAAACAGGTGGATTGAAGAGAGGAGCCTGATAATAACTAGGTGGTGACAAGAACCACAGGATTACTGGGAAGATAAGGTCAATCTGGTTTCCAAAACTGTCCAAGGCTACGAGGCATAGCCGAAATGGCAGAGGAGGATTTGGGACACCAATTTTGATGCATGGACCACCTTTTGCAGTTCACTCCCCGAAGAGCACAATGATCCTATCTACATGCCCTACTCCCGTAGGCATGGAGTGGACTATGATAGAGACTCGCATGGGGATTACGACTTCCCAAAAATATATAATGTAAATGCTAGGAGCCCTGAGGAATGCTTAGTATTTAGGTTAGAAGATATACTTCCTTCTATAAATCGTTTTGCAGACTTCTCTTCCTGCCCAGATCCAGCGTTTTTGACCACTTGTAATTACCTCCAACTTATCAAATTCCTCCTACTTAAAAAACCCACAGTAGAGGAAGCCCATCTCCCCTCACTCTTCTTTGATATCAAACTAGGAATAGATAGTAGAGCTATGACTAGGTTAATGACCTTCCTTCCTTCTGTCTAGAGCTCTTAGAAAATATGAGTGACACCCGCTTCACAAGGTGTGATCACCCTTTCTTGTTAACCACTCCTCTGAGAGCTAAGGCTGATATTAAAGAATACCTACAAAGCCGCGCATTCTTATCTCAATGCCTGTGACCGCCCCGCGATTAAATGGGTGTAATATGCCTTGACAATTGTACTCCCTCTCTCATTCTCAAAAAAAAAAAGAAAGAAAAGAAAAGAAAAGAAAAGAAAAGAAAGCAAAGAGAGAAAAAGCCACAAGGAAACAAAGACAAGGTGACTGGAGAGAAAGACAAGAGCAAAAAATAGCAAAGCTGAAAGATGAATCTACTACTAAGCAAGTTAACAAGGAGAACACTTCATGTGCTTGCAGTCTCCCTTCATTGTTATTGTGCACCACACTCACTGCATCTAGGGTTCTCCCTAGCCCCTTCCCCACTTCACACTTAGGGCACATCAAGGGCAGGACTTTCAGACCTGTCACCCTAAGTTTTGCACCGCACCTCCAACGACGCATGAACTGGGTCCTCAAGTGTGGGACATTACCAAGGGCTTGCCCAAGGTTAGACCCATCTCCCAGCTCCACTAGCACGGGCATCATGCACTACACAGTGAGACAGACACACCCCCTAAGAAGTGCACAACTTTTCTTGCAGGTTATGTTCGTGTTTCAAGAACTGGATGCTTGGCTGAAGAAGATCATCCACTACATCCTCCAATGACAAGGAATTTTTCCATGAGTCGGACATGACTCCATTACTGCAACTTCAGGAGCTTCACTGTGAAGGTTTAAATGGCTCAACAGATTTCATGTTGCCAATCATCCGCCTACTGATGGGGCTGCCATGATTGAACCAAATCAAGCAGAAGGAAAACCCAGATCGCTTATTGATTCCACAAGCCTGAAGATTTTCAATGCAAGGTTCAAGATCTTCAGCTCAGCACTGAAGATCTTGAAATCAAACCTGAAGATCTTGAAATCAAACTTGAAGAACTTGAAATCAAAGCTGAAGATCTTCAAATCGAAGACAAGGATCCTCAGGATAACAAGATCTTCAAAACAAAGACAAAGATCTTCCATGCGAAGACAAAGTGAACCTTTGTCAAGACAGAGTTCAGGGGGGTTTCTCCAGGATAAATCCCTCCAACACCATTCTCCTAAGGGATTGCTTATTGATCAAGCGTTTCTGTTGACCAAAGGATAATCCGCTACCTATTTTCCACCAGCTAATTGGAACCTCTATCCGCTGCGTAGAATGGGAGCCACAACTATGTGTGAAATCCCGAGCATTTTCATGAAGTCTAAAGCATGCCGAAATCTCTCCTGGTCATCGTCATCAAACTCCATCACCTCTCATTCACAAGCATTAGTGTCATCTACCAACCAGTTCCACCTAGCAACAGCATCATCTATCCCACTACTTCCCACCACAGTGCCATGGGACTGGCACTTGGCTAGGAGGGGGGTAAAGTTTATCGCAGCACAGAGGAGCGGGAAATGGAAAAAAGGAAATAGCAAAAGGCGCAGGGAAAAAGGAAGAAAAAGGCACCTTAACCGATAACCAGACCTTGAAAAAATTAAAAGCACGTGCACGATCCTCAAGAAGTCTTAGAGTCGCCCAAGGAAAGTAAAAGAGTAAAAAGCGCACCATTAAGTGTGAAAGCGCTCCCGAATCCTTGTAAAAGAGCGATAGGCTCACTCCTGTGTAAATTGTATGCATTAGTTAGGAATAGGATAGATTAGAACGATGGGAAATGAGAAATGGGCCTAGGCTAATGGCCGACCATGTAAAAAAGGGGATGACCGCCCATGAAAAGTAGGGCATGTATATAAAGTTCAAAAAGTGAATGAGAAGATCATTCTTGTGTGTGGCCAAAGCTTCTTCTTCTTCTTCTCTTGTTTCTTGCCTTCTTGCTTGTGCTTGAGAGAGGGATTGAGAGAGTGTGAGGGAGTGATTGTGTGAGAGTGAGGGATCTTGGAGAAGAAGCTCTCCATCTTCTCTTTTCATCTTCCCCTCCTCTCTTCTCTTCTCTTGTCTCGCGCGTGGCTATGGAGGATGAAGCTCATGGGATAGGGATTGAGGTTGCTTGAGCTTGCCTCAAGGATCGTGGAGCTACCGGTGTGCAAGAAAGAGGAGGGTACTCGATCGGGCATCAAGGTAAGCTCACTACACTCGTAAGGTAGGCATTGCGCGTCGGCTATGTGAGAGGTAGCCATGGCCGCTCAGTTCGAAACACTTGACCAATAAGTGGTCCATAGATCTCGGGGTAGAGCTTGTAGCTCCCCTTCAATAACCTTCCGAGCTTGCAAATCCCATAGGTGGTAGCCCATCTCATCTGCATCCCATAACCAAGAAAGATGCATTTCCTAGACTTAGAATCTAGCTTATTGTACTTGTTCTTGGGTACATGGTAAAAATCCTCACAACCAAAGATATGTAAATGAGCATATAAGGGAGGTTTTCCAGACCATATCTCCTCTATAACTTGATAGTTAAGAGTACATGGGGACTGATTGATTAAGTATATGGTAGTAGGAACTATCTCAGTCCAAAAAAGCTATAGTAAGCTTTCCTAGCTACGCATACTATAAACTCACTCCCGAATTTTCTGATTCATGTGCTTAGTCATACAGTTCTGGGATGGGGTATATAAGGTGGTCAACTGACACTTAATACCCTTCTCATCACAAACTTTCTCAAAGGCTTTAGAGATATTTGACTTAGGCATTTCAACCTATACGTAGGCTAGTTCTCTTAACCAAAGCAAGCCAATGTTGAAATATAGCCAAGAATTTCAATTTGTGCTTAATAGGATATGCCCACATCTTATGCATATAATCATCAATGAAAATAACGAAATACTTTGCATCACCTCTATAACGACTTGTAGGACATGGAGCCACATACATTCGAATGAATGAAAGCCAATGGCTCACCCATGGATGTCATATAAGATTTTTTATATATATTATGTGTCTACCTTCCATATAAACAATGATCACAAGACAAAGCACTTATAGTCAAGGGGTGGAAAATACTACAAATGAGTAAGCATTTTCATTTCTTTCAAGGACATGTGCCCAAGGCGACAATGCCACAAATATATATATGGAACTGCATCCATTGCCTAAATATGGTCAATTGACCCAGATACAAGCAAGGGATAGAGAGTAATAGACTTAGCACCATGTGCAATGATAAGATTCCCATGGGTAATCTTCCATGAGGAAACACCAAAAGAAACTAGATAGTCTATATCATCCAAAGTGCCATAAGAGATAAGGCTCTTTGTCGTGAGATCTAGTACATGACGTAAATAATGAAGTGTAAACATACAACTTGGATATCACCAATACCAACTATATCCAATGTCAGATCATTACCCAAACAGATAGATCCAATCAAACTGAAATAGATGTGAAATCGCTTTCTATGAGGGGTCACATGAAAAGAAGCCCTTGAATCTATCAACCAACATTGAATATACCCTAATAAAGCATCAATCAACTATGAAGTATCAAGAAAAGAGCTACAAATATGAAATCATCATCAAAATTAGTTTGCACAACATTAATCTCTTCAATCTTAACAGTGGACTTGTTAGGGGCAATGCTATGACCATGATTTTTGTCCTATGCTTTACCCTTGCCCTTTTCTTTACACTTGTCCTCATGTATTTTATGGCACTGCATCCCAATATACCCTATTTTCCCATAGTAATGATAAGTCAATGAGGACTTATGGCCTGGGACTTACTACTATGAGACTATCCATGTGACTGAGAGTAGGGTTATTGAGAGTCTCTGCTACGATAGTCATTATCACCCCTACCATTATTATCTCTAACTATCAAAGCATGAAAGGTGTGGGAAGCATCAACATTCTTCTTATTAACCTCTTCAGTTAAGAGTGCACCCTCTACATCTTGCAACTGTAACCCATTAGTAGGTGTGTTGGTACATCCAGTAGTAAGGAATGTATCCCATGATTTAAGCAATGTAACTAAGAGAAACAAGGGAAGAAGAGAGCCCTTGAATTCAATCCCTTGCGAAGATAAATGATTGATCATGGAATGAAACTCATTTAAGTGAGAAAACATAGAAGTGTTCTCCTTCATGTGAAGGTCCATGACTTGCTTCAGCTAAAACATCTGAAAAGTGGGGCTCTGTTTGTCATAGACATTATGAATATTTTCCCATAATTCCTATGTGGACTTCCCATCAGAGACAACATTATAAAACACCTGCTTAGAGAGGGATAATATGATATTAGACTTACATAGCTCATCTAATTCAGCCCAATCATCTGCATCAATAAGTTTGGGCGACACCCTTATATTTCAAGGGCCTAACCTACATTATCTGCACTAAAAATTACCAAATTTGGGCCTTCCAGTAGTTATAGTTGGTGCCATCCAACTTGTCAATGTTAAAGATAGCACTATCAAGTCGAGCCACCAACCATAGTGAGGGTAAACAAGTACACAAACTTTCAAAACAGGCTATTGTAATTATTGTAGATAGCCCTAAAACCATTGCCATATCAAGTTGAAAACAAGGGGTAGTGATCAAGCAATGAAATTGTCCTCAAACTCAATGCAAAGAATTGTCAAAGGAAGGTGCTCGCATAAATAATGTAGTAAATTGCAATTATAGCATGCTGAAGATGAAATACATCAATAAGAAATCAATCCAAAAGAGGGGCAATCACTAATATAAGACAAATTGCAAATGTCAGGGAATAGCTCCAACCAACAATGAGTGAATATGCAAATGGCATTGAGATTTGTTAAAGAATCAGTATGTCAGACTGAGATACATCCCATAGGCATAACCATCATGCATGGAGTGGGTCTCACTGGTAATAGAAGAGACCAACTAGAGACACAATGGACTAAGCAACATAATGAAAGCTTAGTACGTAACCAGCCAAGATACATATATCACTGACAATATTGTGATAAAGATAGGTGCTGGCCCAAAAGTAATGTCAGATCAATCCACTAAGCTTCAATTGCATATATAAAGCATGATAAGAGCATATACATGTCATCAAGTCCCACAGTCTCACTGTAAGACCCTCAAGCTCAATTGCGTAACCAAAAGATCAATGTAATCTCCAAATGTCAAGAAATGGCTCCCACTAGGATGAAAGTCAAATTCTAGACAACCAAACAAACATCAAAACATCATGTGGAAGGCATCCATACATCCAAGATCCAAGTAGCATACTTCTGGGAGCATCTAACCCAAGTATCTTGTAAAGCTCTTATTGGAGCATCAAGTAACCATACATAGTAGTGAATGAAAATCAAAGTCAAGATGCAAAATGCTCCAATCTTAGGTCAAAGGCAATCTGAAAGTATAACCAAGCATGTAACATGAACCATAAGCATCGATATATTACCCAGACATATGCTTTCACTGATAAAATAACATTCAGCCCTCGTTATTACAACAATTAAAAAACATTTGTAAAACTGAGAAAAATAGTACTTAAATCATTCCAATTCCATCTCACATCAATGCCATATCATCCCCCTAGTATTTGGCATCAATACATAAGCATACGGGCATCGTGGGAAGCATATACAAGCTTCAATGTGTGAGAAAATTCTACTCAGACCTGCATAACACTAGGTCTAGTATTTATGACAATAAGAAATGGAGGTTGGGAGCTCCAAGACTCAAGTAACCAATGTTGGGGAGCATTGGGGATGATTGCCCAAGTGCTAAAGACCACATGGGAGGTGGGCGAGTTGTCAAATCAGACAGAGGGGAGGGCTACCTAAACAAGCATAAACACGTGGATGTTGCTACTATATCTGATATCTTTGCTGCCCATAATGAAGACCAAGGAAATGATGATTGGGGACAAGCAAAGACTTGAAGTAAGCCTCAATATGTCTTCTATCACTAGGAAGAAGATAGAGCTCAATACATACCTTGAAGTGAAGAATCCATGGCTGCCATTGAAGCTGTGAGCTAAAGCTTTTCTCCACAAGCTGAAGCAATGTTCGGTTGAGCTACTCAATGCTGGTGCACTGGTTTTGATACTAGTTGAAGGGAGATGAGCCTTGAATTAGGAGCATAGAGTAGAAGCAAGAGCTCTAGTGGAAGGACCAAGAGTAAGAGAGAGAGACACACACATAATGTGGAAACTCCAATAGTCACAATATGTGACCACCTTTCCCTTTATTTAAATGTCACTGAAAGAATAAAGAATGAAGTGCTCAGATGGGTGCTCGCCACATGCAATTGGAGACCCAAGAGGAACACCAAGAAAACATGGAATCTACTGCAATAAAATCTATATTGTATCATCAACAAGCATGTTCTTTATAATTTAATCAAAGATAAGAAAAAAAACAACATAGATCTTCATGCAACATCATATAACAATTCTCCCACAAATTTATCACAACAAAACTTCAACACATTCTTCATATTCTTCATCAAAAGAACAAGAGAACAAAAAGAAATGCTCCACTTTGAATGGAAATCATCACATATTATTCATCTTCAATAGTTTCATAGTCTTCATAGTCTTTCTCATGATCTCTCGCTCATAGATACATTGTTTTTCATAAAGAATCGGCTCTCTCTCTCTCTCTCTCACACACACACATACTCTCTCTCAATAGTACATTCCAATCATCAAGAATAATTATCCATAACCACTCTTTAGTCGTGGATACCCCTCCCAAGAAATATGTCTAATATGAAAGGTCATCGGAGTCATTACAATGTCCTTTCATAGCTCAATAGTGTCACTGTCACTTTAGTCTCCACTTGAGTCTTCAGTAGCTACTTCTTCCACTTAATTGAGCTATTTTGAACTTGTATTTATCTCTTCCAAGATGTAAAAACTTCCCCAAGCTCATTCATCCCATAGAACACCTATAGAGACATGTAGAATAGAAACACAATAAAGAAAGAGGCTCTACAGAATCTCAATAGAGGGTCTACAATATCATACACAGAAGGTCATCAGAAAGCCTTTAGCTTAACTAAAACCATTAAAAACCATCAAGAATCATTTGATAAACTTCCAAACACTCTTAAACTTCATCTATCATCATTTCATCCTCCCATACAAAAAGAAAATAGAATAAAACAGAAGCTTAACATAACCAATCTAGCACTCAATAGAACCTTTTAGCACATCATATCTCCACTAAATCATCATGAGCTTCTCAAACCTAATTAACCTTATCCAAACCACTCTCAAACACTTTCAAAACAACCAATTATCATTCAAATAATATAAAAATTATCCAAAAATCCAACAAAAAATAGTCAGAAACACAGTCATATCAACCCTCAATAGCTATGTACAGGTGTGCAAGTATGCAGATACTATCAGTGTAACAAATACATAGGTGGCTAGGCACAGGTGCTTTTATCCCCAACAAAAATCATGTGGTGGAAAATTATGCAAGACTTGTGATAGTAAAGCCTCTTCATGAGAATATTCCACAACTAGCTTTGTTGGTAAGGCCACATCTAATCACTTTGATAGTATTTTTATGAGAAATCAAAGGAATCTTGTGGAGCATTTATGGAGTATAAAGCTAAATGTTACACTAGGTCTAATAATTGGGCATGCTTCAGATGGAGACAATAGATTACATAAACTCATGCTTGCAAATTACCTTGGAAAGCATAAAGGCAAACTCTTTATTAATTGGTGCAGTTGGAAATTAAAAGGGAGAATTGTGAAAAGACATGCATATGGTATATGATCAAGACTTTGTACATTGTGAAAAAAAAACTTGTTAGTTTGCTTGATAGCCTTACTCAACAACTTGCAATTAGTAAAGTTTGTATTATACTTAATCATGTTGCAATGGTGTATAACTCATTTTACATAGATGAGCACAAGTTACAAGATGGAGATATACAAAGGAATGATCGTCAAAATTGGGCGACTGCTCTAAGAATTGCAAGCAAACAAGTGCAGCATCGTATGAGACAGTTATAGAATAAAAAGAGAAGTATGCAAGGAACTATAGAATATTTGCATATTGTGGTAGATTGCATTGATATTTTCTTATACCATATCTAAACTTAAAGGAGTGTGTGGTGATGAAGCCAATGTTTTTTTCTTCTTTAAGCTTTGGAGGCTATGGATACATCAACATGAAACATACAACTTGAGGATAGATTTCATAAGTAAAGAGGCCTACATAGATATACAACTTTCATGCCTTTTTGTTGTGCTTCTCATAAAGATGTTTCGTGACTTTTATCCTACTCTCAAGTGTCCATTACAAATCATTGGATTAGATGCAGCTAAAATTTATTTTACTAAAATTGGAGGTATGGTGGGATAAGAGAGAGCCTTTGACTTTGGAAACTTTTTACATACTATTAGTACTTTGAATAAGATTTCCATGCATGAATGTAGCTCACATGGGCTAATTTTCTCAAGGGTCCATTAAAAACAAGAGCATATATAAAAACATTTGAATAAAAAAGATGAAATTATAGGAGTAGATTTAGGCAACTATGAATGCTTATCTTGAGAAGATATAATAGTGGATGCATTAAAAGAGGACTTACAACAAGGTGTCTCTTTGGATTATCTAGAAACCATGATAGACTATTGTGAAGTTGGCTCAACAAGAGCCTATTGTTATCCCACTTGTCTATCTTATAAAGCATGGCTATCACAAGGAACTTTAGACACCTATCCATATAGAAAAAAAAGAGAAATTTTCTAGATACTTATCAAAGTATCTAGAAAAAGTCTCAACTAGTAAAAGTGGAACACTTTACAAGTTAGTGATATAGTAAAATATTCCTGTATAGGAATTTCAAAATTCTCTAGTTATCCATGTAGTGAAATTTTACTATATAAATAGACTAGTTAGAACTAATCATATAGTATTTTTTAATATATAAGAAAACTAGTTGCAATCATGTAGATAGTTTTAAGAATTACTATTATGGTAAAAAATATAAATTAAAATAATAGAAAGAATTAAAAGATGTTATCTTCATTAATAAAGAGGTCAATTCAAGATGCATATATCATCAATACTCAAAGGTTTATTGTGATTTTTTGTGACATGAATTTTCTCTCTATAGAGTAACCAATCCACGAGAGCTTTTCTCATGGCTGGCAATGTTTGCTCATTGCGTCCTCCTAAAAAAGTAGGATCTCTCTTAATAACACCATATGTAGATTTTAACAATGCATATAGCTCATCAATGGATTTGATGTCTAAATATTTGAGGAGAATGGTTTCTTGGTCTTCCTCTTCAAATGCATTAACAACCTGCATTTTAGATATACAACATAGATTAGTGTGCTACTACATCATAAGTTAATTAGCTACTCTATTGTCTTAATATTTAATAACATTGAGTTACCGATGAAGTTCTTGATGGCAATTCTATATTAGAAGGATCCACACTTTTTGATGGCTCAACATGGTCGAGAGCCTATAGTATAGACAAGAAAATAAAGTTAACAAAATTAAATTATGCCACATTTAGTTTTAAAAAATGCAAAGAAGTACCTTAGATAATTTCTTATTTTTTCCCTTACTCTCCTTGTGTTGTTACTTACTTTGTTGCATTTTCTCGCTCATCTTATTACAATAAGTTTGTAATTAGATATAATTTATTAAATGCATATATTAAAATAAAATATCAAGAGATGGCTAAGCATACCTTTCGTTCAAGAAGACTTTTCCGTGCTACTTCAACCTCCTCAAGATCTTGGATCATATCTTGTGGGAAGAGAGTGTTCACTACTACATGAACCCTATAATACAAGAAAAGTAAAACTTAAAATGGAATATCTTTTAATTTAAAAGTATACAAAAATTAAGAATACATGTATATATTCCTCATACACATGGAATTCCTTGTAGTAGCTCCATAAAACTATGATCTGAGTTTAAATAGTCCTGAAACATAGGTTAAGTGTTAGAGACAATCAAATGGAAAAAGACTAGAAGCCAAGGTATACTAACCATTTCATTATTTTTTTGACATTTTTCAGAAGCAGAAATTGAAACAAGAGGCGGACCATCATTGTGAGATTCCAACTAGTACAAGCAAAAAAATTGAAGTCAACATTAAAAACTAAAAACTCCAAATATTTAAATATTTAAATGAGTGAACGATGTACATACATGTGTTGCACTATTCTCAGAAAAGATACATTGTTCTTCCACCATAAGTTGTGGATAATACACCTCATCACTTGTATCCTAAAAGTTTAGAGAAAATATAATGAAAGGTAAATATATCTAAGAAACTTAAAGTGAAATGATTATAATAAAGATAAAGATAATAAAAATTATACAGTAGAAAAAATAAAACTTGAGATGAAAATTGCAAATCTTACCGGTTTTTGTTGCATATCTACTTGCTCGAAGCTATGATTCTTCTATTAAAAAAACATAGTTGTGCCAATCAGTACCAATTTTTTATGTATATAATCTATGGTGAGAAAATTTTGATAAATAAGTATGCTTACCAAAGATATATCCACCAAAGATGATCTTTTCCTCTTGAGTTTCTTTTTGAGATTTTGAGCAACAGAAAGATAGTACATATATATATCCTCCTTTTTCCAAAGGTAAGTAGCACCAGGAAACTCAAGGGGTAAAATTTGATAATAGTTTTGATCTATGATCTCTGAAATTCTATGTTTGTCATCTTTATTATTATGAAACCGCAAATCATTGCCAATCTCATGGCTCTTGACCCAATTATACACTTTTCTATGATTAGCACAATACCTAACATTTTGCGTATCTCGATAGTATTTTAGTAAAAATGGTTTTCCAAACTCATCTTGGTCTTCTCGACTAATCCTTTTAGGCTGTTCGAAAATCTGGTAATATGTAGGAGTCTTCATAAGAGATACATCCCCTATTTGTATACTCTTGATTTGCTTTTCTCTTTTACTTTGTATTGAAACTGGTTTGCTCATGCTCACTGTTTGTTCGGAACTATCATTCTTTGATTTCAGTTCCTCAATTGTTTTTTGCAAAGTGATGATAGTTTGTATCATTGAATCTAGAGTTTGTTGACTTGGGGAGGCCATGAGACAAGCTAAAATTAAATCAAGAAACTATGTTAATATTCAACCAATGAAGAATCAATCAATCATATAAAAAGGATACAACAATGATCGCACTCTCTTTTTCTCTCTCTCTCAATGATTTTAATGGGCTTTTAATTTTTAAAGAAAAACACTATACAACAATACAATATACAACTATACAAACCATGAGACAAGCTAAAATCAAACAAGATACAAGCTAAAATCAAAGTTACAACTTTATATGCTAGTATTCCTCAAACAAGAGATTATATCCATACTTTAATCTTCTTCAAGTAAGAAATTTTCTCACTCTTTAATAATCACACATGCACATATACACACATACACACAAAGGTCCAACTACCTATACATGAGACACAACATGAGCTATATCCACAAGATACCGT
This sequence comes from Lygodium microphyllum, assembly GCF_053477565.2. Lineage (NCBI taxonomy): Eukaryota > Viridiplantae > Streptophyta > Polypodiopsida > Schizaeales > Lygodiaceae > Lygodium > Lygodium microphyllum. The sequence continues at coordinate 128,951,833 of NC_141137.1, read as the reverse complement.
CCTAATATACAAACACCCATAGATAAGGCATTATGATATACACAATGGGATGGCGATTAGATAATGATGTCCATTATGACCAATGCTACTAGCACCCATTTGGATCTACAAGAATGCAACACACACACACACACACACTCTCTCTCTCTCTAAAGCAATCAAGTTACATCACGTGATCTCCACACTATTGGAACATCTATAGACTCTCCAATTGATAATGTTACTCTCCTTCTCTTTGTAACTTCAAAGTTTGACATTACCATGCTACACAAGTTCCAATCCCTCCAAATATCTTCATCAATATCAATTCTCCATGTACTTCTATTATGGTCACCCTTCAACCATGACAATTTGCACATTTTTTCTTCATAATTTACCTCTCTTATCATTGCATGAATGTACTCCCCATCCATATCATCATGTTTTCTTGCCAACACAATATCATATTTTTCCAACCAAGGAGGTATACAACCAACTGCCCCTATTTGTAATAATCTTGTTCTTTGAATTAGATCTTTTACCTCATATGCAACAAGTCTATTATGTAAAGGTAAAGGAACAAACTTATGCAATAAAGAACTCAACGGTCTTATGCAATCCCATGTAAATGGAAGTCGTTGAGTTTGTAGTACACTCATTCCCATGTTGGATCTATAAGTAAGCATTCTTCATTTTCAAAAAAAATTTAGTGAGTCTTGCTTTCCAATGACCTATACTTTCTAACGTACTACAAAAAGTGTCAGTTTTTACCACGATGTCATATGCGATCTTGTATATTTCTCCATTATAAAGAATTCTTCTATATGTGGTAACTAGATGTCCTACTAGTGCATTCTCTTGAAGACCAAGAAATTGCGCAATATATTTTTGTTCTTCTGATGAAAGCGACCTACGTTCTCTTCTCTTTTTTGTGATTAAAATGCCTTTTTCACGCATCATTATGTTACAAGGATATTGGGAATCATCTCTTTCAATAAGTTTCCACATCTCCTTTGCCTTCTCAATTGAAGAAACCTCCACAATGCCATTCTCATGAAATGAATAACAACACGGTGTCTGGTAATTAATCAGTGAAAGCATAACCATCAGGTAAAATAAGACAGGCATGTACTTGGATAAGAATTCTCTCATGTGGCAAAAGCACATCTACTTCCATTTCTAATAACTTAAATATTGAAGTGAAGAATGTCCTCTTATAATAATTTACATAAGATATTTCGTTAAAGCGATTATTAGTCTTTACCGCTATATATAATGCTACCATTCACTCAAAGTCACAACACCAATACACATCATGCGATCCATGTCTCAATATGTCATCTAGTAGTTCTCCATTTCCTGCAACGTGTTCTAAGGGAGAAGAAGTAGCACCAAAGGCTTCTTCCTTTCGAACTCTCCAAGCAGAAAACAAAGTACGTACAACACCTAAACATTCTTTTGACCAACCAATACATCGACTATAACTATAGAAGGCATGTGCAATATCTATGAGCAACAAACCTAGGTCAAAAATTGACTTTGATATCTCATCAACTATACCTAAAATATATGGTAAGCACCATTGGATGAACTTTTGGTTCTCTTCGGCCTTAAAGCTTTCATAGTACTTACTTGGATTATGAGGCCACCGTCTATGACAAATAGAGGGTGGAGAGAGCTTATAAGCCTGTTCGCAACAAAAATCTATCATCTTTTTCTTTTCATTGGACATGGCTCTCATGAGTACTCGTATGTATTTTTGAAATATATTTAGAGATAACACATGCATCGCATCATATACCAAGTCTATTGACAAGTCAAAACCATACAAATCATACAGTTTTCATAGAATAGACTCTCTAGCTAATCCTGCAAGCTTTAGTTTTCCATCCTTTTCAGCTTGTGTGGGTGCCCTCTTTGAACTTGATAAGGCATCAATCATTTCACCTATGGACCATTGGGTTGGAGGATATCTTGCTTGATATCGACTACCATCGTAAAGGTAATGTCCTTGGAATGAGGGATTACTAGTATCAAGAGTAGCTTGGGCTTTCTCTCTACAACAAAAGAATTGCCCACCATCTTTGAAGGATCCTATTTTGCATTGTGCAGGATGATCTCCTGTAACCATCATTAGCATTGATCTAACAACACAAAAGTTTGATTGTCCCATTGGATTTTCAAAAATCTTTTCTACGGGGTAGTTGTATGACACTTGCATACCATTTATGTAAAGGTCTTGTGGCTCACTAATAAGTGGTCTTAAAAAAGTTTGAAATACATCAGGAGTATTACGAATAAATTTAGAGCAACTAAAAGGTATGAATAAAACAGGAATAATGCCTAATATGGAACCCTTCCCACCATTAAGGACCTTAATTTCAACCACACCACAGTCCTTTTGAGTGGTAGGAGACGCTTGGAAGCCATCCCGATGTAAAAGAAGTGCCAAGTTTCGAGGATCACTTCTACACTTTTTCTTTTTACATTTGTTGAGATGTCGGCATTTTTTACAAAGAAAATTATACTCTTGCATCTCTTGGTCAAAACCTTGTTCTAGAACCATTGAAAAACAAGACCTTGGAAAAGTTGTATATACTTTCCCACATGTAGGGTTGTTGCACGCAACAACTATCTCATACTCAGCATCAGGATTCCAAAAATCTTGATACTCACGACACTTTGTTCCATCCCAATACTTGTTTATGAATTCTGGTTGCATATGGATATCTTTCCCTAACCATCTTGTTTTATGATGCCACATGCTTAGGAAATCATGATAAAGTGTACTGGATCACACTAAAATCTCTAATTGTTTCTTTAGAGTTAAATAATCAATACCTAACATTTCTCTCCTTGGTTTATTGCATTTTTTACACTTTTCACAACACTCAATACAATCACGCTTTAGTATTCTTTTTCGCATATTTTGTTTGGAAGAACACAAGACTACATCTTTGGCATAAGAATCTTCTTTACTAGGTGTAAGAAGTTCAATTTCATGATCATTGTTTTTACTTCCCATGCAAAACTTATAGTGCTCAGGTTGGACCATGCCAAGACCATGATACATAGAGTCAAGTTTCTCCCAAGATGTTGGGACTCTCACTTCATCAAGGTTTCCATCCCATGTATCAGGTAATTGCACTAATAGCTTATTTAAACTTGGCTTGCACTCTTCAACTCTTTGAGCCCTAGCCCTTGGATTGTCCATGTCTCCAAATAATAATTGGAGCATCTTCTCTTGTGCACTAATTGATATTCGGTTCTCATCCCAAAGAGCTTGAAGCTCAATTATTTTTTGTGTAGTTTGTTGATATAATGATGGCCCAATAATAGATATGTGATTGTCTATAGAAGGATCTATTTGAGGAGACTCAGCATGGTTAATTGATTTGTTGTCATGAATGAAGGGGGGAATTATAGAAGTATTGATAGTTTGATCATTGCCTTGTTCATGTTGCCTTTCATTAGAAGGAGTAAGACCAATTTGCTTACTTAGTGCATCATATTTGGCCTTCAACTCTTGGTGCCTAAGAAAAGTTTGTGGACCAACACTCCTCCCACCATTACAATATGCAAGGCGATCACACCACCTATGTCATCTATTTAAATCATCTATGTTAGTTTCACCATGCATTGGAGATGATTCTTCGTGCCTTCGGTTCTCGAGATGATCTCCTTGCACATTTGAGTCCCTTGGTTCACTAGGATGTGATCTTTCTAGAGAAGAATGCGTAATCCCAAGCATGTCATTTTTAGCGTATCTAAATTAAGTATTACGATTCACTAATTGCCAACCTTCAGTACTATGTGCACACTTGTAGTTACATGTACATTTTCTTAATGTGCTTGTAGAAGAAGACATCCCTTACTTGAGTATCTTCAATCTTCAATCCAAGGTTGATGAAATTATGAGCTCCACAATTAAAACTCCAAGACTGCAAAAAAACTGACCCATAACATAGTTTACGCTAGTAACATATTTTAGTTACACAGTTAATATCATAGTCTATACTAGTTTAGCAATAGAGCTACATTTAAAACCATACTTTGTAGTGTCTATTAGTGTCTTGGAAATAAACACAAAATTTCACAATTGGGATGAGAAACCCTAAGTCGCGAAAGAAAGGTGTTGGGAGAACTCTTAGAGTTTTCCTTGCACCCTTGAAATTCATAAGGATTGACAGCATTTGTTGAATGTTAACAATGCTAGAGGTGTAGATGAGAGGCATACTAGGGAGAATCCCAATATTAACTACAAAGATCCAAAGGTCCAAGGACCCTTGCATCCTAGTGCAACCAATGCTATGTTCCAAACTGTGAGCTAAATGGAAATTGGTTTAGAGTAGATGGGGGGAGTGGAGTGGTATTGTGTGGAGGCTATCTCAATTATTGGAAGCTTAGCTGATAGGAAACCTAGGTTTTATGACGGTAAAGATCCACCTAGGGTTGGGTCTGGTAAAAGAAGCCAACTTAGAGGTAGTAATAGGCAACAAAGAAGTGAGCCACCATAGATCAATCATGAAAGAATTGGGAGGTTGTTGGGGTAAGGACAAATTACATATAGCTAGTTGGATACTCATTGTATAAGTACTCACTATAAAGTCATATATAAGCGAACATAAGAAAGGATACAAGTACCATTGATTTTGTGCCCACATAACTCTCTTTTTATTCTTCTCTCTCTCTCAAGCCTCTTGCACTCCATAGCTTCTATCTCACATCCTATCATTGCTTTCCTCATGTAGGAAAATGAAAAAACACACCACCATAATCTTCATGTACCAAAAAAGGAATTCACTTCCTCAATCTTTACTTTTTGTTTTTCCTATTTCTTGTCAATATCCTTGATATCCTTCTTCTTATCTTGTTCTTCTCACTTCCATTTATAAAAGTATTCTTGATATGAGATCTTGGACCTCAATTCGCTATGTGACTGCCCATAATTGTGTTTCTTCCCTTTATACTATTTTCTACCTCTTTCTTCTTGAGTTTCAAACACCTGACCACTTTTGCTTTGGCCCATAGATTTCTTATGTATCTATTTAGTCACTAGACTGCCCATAATATCATCACAATACGTTGGCCTTTGAGAATTTTGTAAGTCTTTGACAAATAAGACAATTTAGTAGAATTTGAATATAAGGATAAACATTTGAATTGTTCCATGATTCTCTCCAATTGCTCAACATAGTGGAATGCTTTTTTAAGTGTGTCACATAGGCTCTTTACTTTGTTGCAACTCGTGTGAAGGTCCTTCACTTAAAGAGCATGTAATGTTTTTGGAGATAACCGTATAGAGCTTACGCATGCAGTGTAGCATGTTATTGCAAGATAGGTATGAAGCTCTTTTGCAAAAGAAAAAATGGGATGTTTATTGACACATGTGATGAGGTAGGCCCATGGGTACGATTTTAGTGGAAGGACACTGAGATCACTACTGCATGCAGTTCTGACAGTATATTCCTTCTTTCTACGAGACATGCGGTGATCGATCTCCATTTATCAGCAGCTTTGACTTGAAAAGCAGTGGAGTTTTGTGATGGGGGAGACCTATTGATGAGCATGCTCCAACCGTACCAGCATGCAGCTGCCTCTTTATATGGCTTCGTTGGTAGCAAAGAAACCGAAGGCAAGGTAAGGGCTACAATGATAGAGCTGCAGGAGTCCCTCCTTTCTTTGCTGCACCGTGATAGGCCTCAGAAGCCCACCACATATTGTGGCTAGACATGCAGAAAGACCCTCAGCAAAGTAGCATGTGACCCGCTAGATGGCATCGCTTGAATGAGATGTGCAGGCAAACAGTTCATCCAGGAGTAAGTTTGCAAGGTGTGTGTCTCTATCTCCAAGCCATTGCTTCTGCACATGCCAAGAGTAGGCGTACAAGGTGGAGGCCATGATCTTGATGAGGATGATGCATATCATCATAGTCATTGTCATTGTCCTTGAGAGCATTCATTGTGTCAGTTTGAATACCCTTGCCTATTGTAATGGATTCTTCTGAGCACTTACATGAGCTTAACCCAACGGCTATGGCAGCTTCTGCATGGGGGCTAAATCTTTTGGGAGGTCTAGAAATCATGCCTGTTTTATTCTGGCTTAGTGCCATACAGGACCATTTACTATTGCTTGGCAAGAGATCTATACCTTTACTATAGCTCATCATCCTACTGAAGTGTGGCTGTTCATATGGGTCTTGAAACAATCTCCAGGATGGTGCAGTGTTCGGGCATGCGACAAGAAGTCTGATGTTATGGTGCGATAACAGATGTTCTATCTGGATGAAAATTGGATGAATGTAGCTATTTTCATTTACCTGTGCATGAGGACATGATGGATTTGGGTGTGAATTCAATTCCCAACCGTTGGAACCCGGCTCTATTTGTTGAGCACATATGCACTCTAAGGGTGGAGAAAAGCGATGGCCAACATCAAGAACAGATGTAGGCTCTACAGAGTCGTTAGGCAACTGATGAGTAGCAAAAGAAGTGGTTACCACTTGCATGCCGACAATCCATCTTAGGATGCTATGCCCAGATAGAACTTGGCCATGGATCAAACGTGCAAGGGTTGGAAACTACAACAACATTCGATCCTTCAATGGATGAGTTTGTCATACATAGTCCTACTCTAACATCTACCAAAGTAAGATCAAGTTTTTCATTGAGTCAGGAATTTCTATTTTATTTTATCAGCAAGCACTGGCTGTCTACATATGCAACTTAGAATATCGTCTTCTTTATTTAATTGTTTTGGGCAGTGGTGGCCAAGAGGCTTGAGAAAGGTGTCAACATATGCAATCATCTATTCACATCTGTTGATGACAGATGGCCATGACTATGGCATACACAATGTAGGTAATGTAATTACTATGCTATGTCATGCGTGACTTACTCATATCTTGCAGGTTGGCAACAGTAACAAAAGAGGGGATGTATGTACCAACTGGTGTACCACAGCAACTAGGTTATGGGGCAATGGTATTTGTGAGTTGTTCATCCTCTTACAGGCATCGGATTATCTTTCAAGGATTGTCACTATAACAGTCAGATATAGTGCAGTGAGATAGCAATTTGGATCTCAAAAAGGGCAGCTTGAAGTACATGTAATATTAAATGCAAACTCATGGTCTGAGTGGTCCTTTCTTAATCTCCAAGTTATTGAGTCCATGCAAAACACCTGATCCATAAAGAATTAATTGGGAGAGATTTTTGTTGCTTTCAACAGGTGATTGACTACATGACACAGTAGAGCAGGCTATTCCCACTTCTTGCAACTGCCTATGCATACCACTTTTTGGGGGACTGGTTATCATGGCTCTACTCAGATGTAATGGCTCGACTAGATAGCAATGGTTTTTCAACATTATTTGAAGTGCATGCTTGTACAGCTAGACTAAAATCAATTACACATCTGTAGCTGCTGTAAGTTGCCAGCTATTTGTATTAAATGGTTTTGTTATGAGAAAGAATTCAAAATAAAAGACAGACTATAGTATTATCCTGGTTAATAAGGACCTGAGGAGGAATGGATTGGGATGAAGGATAAACCAAAATAAAATGCCAATGTTGGGAATTGGTGAATGCTTATATTATGTGGAATTGGTGAATGCTTATATTATGAAGGGAAAAGAGTTCTTTTTCCCATGTCAGGAAATGTCAAAACCTTCTAGTGGCTAAGTTGACTCTAGGATGAAAATTAATTGGGATGAAAGATGACAATGAATTGGATATCTAACCAATGAACAGGTGATTCTAGCGAGAGAACAGCTCCAGGAGTTGTATTCTGAGGTAAGCATCATATTGAGTAGTGTTCTTCAGTGTCGTAATATGTCTTTGACACTATCATCAATCGTGTGCCTCAATATGATTATGTATCCTGATAAGTCATTGACATGGCATGGCAAGAGGCATGGCATTTATCCAGTTGGGCGGCACAAAAAATGGATCAAGGGAAGCTGATGGACATCATGGACAAGTGGCTCTACTCCAGTGGGTTTGATGAAGTGCAAGTTCAAATTATCGCAAAAGTGAAGGAGCAGGTATTGCGCCTATAGTTATAATGATTGTTCTTAACCATGTCTTAGCCATGGAATGCAGCATATCCACCACATTGAGAGCTAATGCACTATCTAATCTAGATTTGGGTTCATCCAATAAGCGGAAGGAGCTGGATTCAACCATGGGCTACGGCCGGTTCACCATGATGCTCTCAAGGGGGCTAGTGGGCTTGATCATGCCAACCAGAAGCTCAAGCAAGCTGGACTTGGTAGCTCCACTAGGGCCTGCTATGGCAAGCATGTCTCCTGCCTTGGCTTTTGGCTTTGCATGTCACATTTTTGAGAATCAGGGACTTCCACTAGTATGTAAAGTTTGTCAAGAATATCAAAGGTACGATTTTCTAGTATGTAATGTTTGTCAATCAATCACATCTCCAACATTTTCAATGACCCATGGTGAATCACACAACCCTTGGCTAGCAATAGAAATGGACAAACCAGCTCTCACAATTTTTAGATTACTGCAGGTGGCATTAGTCTTCTGCAGAGATACTCACCGTCTTCAGATTACTACAAGTGGCATTAGTCTTCTATAGAGATACTCTGTTGAGGCTCTGGTTGCTATGGTGGCAATGTAGCATCTACATCACTGCAATGGATGTGTTGATCAGAGTCTGCAGCATCAGAATGCTCATGTCAGGATCTTCTCACCTTGGTATTGCGCCTATAGTTATAATGATTGTTCTTGACCGTGTCTTAGCCATGGAATGTAGCATATCCACCACATTGAGAGCTAATGCACTATCTAATCCAGATTTGGGTTCATCCAATAAGCGAAAGGAGCTGGATTCAACCATGGGCTGTGGCTAGTTCACCATGATGCTCTCACAGGGGCTAGCGGGCTTGATCATGCCAGCTAGAAGCTCAAGCAAGCTGGACTTGGCAGCTCCACTAGGGCCTGCTATGGCAAGCACATCTCCTGTCTTGGCTTTTGGCTTTGCAGGTCACATTTTTGAGAATGAGGGACTTCCACTAGTATGTAAAGTTTGTCAAGAAGATCAAAGGTATGATTTTCTAGTATGTAATGTTTGTCAATCAATTGCATCTCCAACACTTTCAATGACCCGTGGTGAATCACACAACCCTTGGCTAGCAATAAAAATGGACAAACCAGCTCTCACAGTTTTCAGATTACTGTAGGTGGCATTAGTCTTCTGTAGAGATACTCACCGTCTTCAGATTACTGCAGGTGGCATTAGTCTTCCACAGAGATACTCTACTGAGGCTCTGGTTGTTGTGGTGGCAATGTAGCATCCACATCACTACAATGGATGTGTTGATCAGAGTCTGCAGCATCAGAATGCTCATGCCAGGATCTGCTCCCCTTGGCAAAGATCTTGAAGATGCATTCAAGGCCAGAGTCCCCCATGCAATCATTGGGCAGGTTTGTACTTAACATTAACAATTTTGATCTCTTTCCCTGCTGTCTGTGAAGAAACATATTCTTCATACATGCCTTGCCCAGCTTGTAGGGTGTGAATGGGGCTGAGGTAATCATAATGATGTGCAAAAGAGGGGTATCTATATAAGACTCTACCAGCTACCTTGCTTGTCAGTGCTGATCTTTCTCTTGAATGTTCAAGAGCCTAGATTCATGTGAAAATTCATGTGAAGATATTGTTGGTAGACATAGTTGGAGCTTGCCTTGCACAACTTATCTATATATATCATTCATACATTGATAAGCTGTTCCAAGCAAGTCTGCTCAGAGTTTACAACCCTCAAGTTAGCTTATCTATATATATCATTCATACATTGATAAGCTTATATATATATATATATATATATCATTCATACATTGATAAGTTGTTCCAAGCAATTCTGCTTAGAGATACAACTTGAGACATCAAGTCTGCTCAGAGTTTACAACCCTCAAGTTAGAGGGGTGATGACACAGCAATAGAGGGGTGATTACATTATGCAGGGCTATGGGATGACTGAGGCAAGGCCTATGCAAGCCATTTCACACCTGCATTTGCAAAGCATCCATTTCCTGTTAAAGCAGGGTCCATTGGAACAGTTGTGCGGAATGTAGTTGTGAAAATAGTCAATCCCAAGATTGGTATCTCGCTCCCTTAGAACACACCTGGAGAAATCCGCATCAAATGTTGTAGTGCAAATGCTGGACTCAGGTACATTGTCCAGGTAACTTGCTCCTAATCCTAGATGACTATGGGCAAGTTCAGACTCATGATTAGATTCTTGTGTTGTGAAGGATAACAATAAATACTTCTTTTGATACATTTTCTGTAATGTACATTAATTATGTGTTAGTAGATGCACCATATTTTTGTTATAGCCTTCAATTTCTGAGATTGTAAGTTTCTCAATGCTCGGCTATGCTTATGAGGACATGACATGCTTACAACCATACTATATTTTAAAAACAGTTAAAGAGGAATCTTGAAGTTTCTTGTAAAATAGTACATGAGCTATTAAGGAGTGGCTGTACTAATGGTGACAGATTGAATTTATAATGTCTTGGCTCCCGTGCCTAATCACACTGTGTGCGAAATTACAGCTGCACCAATGAGATTACAGCACAACAGAAACATTAGTATAACCTCTTAGGATCAACTAGTTATTATGACTATCATGATAGAGAATATTATCATGAGCTGTACCATTATTACAGTGAGAGATATATGTCTTTCATACCTTGGATCAAACTTAAGATTGGAGACTGCAGATTACCAAGTCATGATCGATGATGGAGATGTGGAGATGATGGACAGTACAAAACTAGAGTATTGCTTCTTTTGCTTGTCCTACACCTTGCGCTAGCTCAAAGCGCAAAGTACAGACTCGTCTTTATGAAAAGAACAAAAAGAAAAAGAAGCGGTACGTTGGAGAAACGGGCAGGAAACCCAAAATGTAAAGGAGGGAAGCTAATTCGTTTTTTGGCTAACAGCAGGATGAGAAATTTCTTATTTCTTTTTCTAAATCTTCATTTTATGGTAGGATTAGATTTCTCTTTTTCTCACAAAATCTTCATTCTATGATTTTATAAATTTTTATTGTTATGACATACTATATTTTAAATATAGTTAAAGAAGAATCTTGAAATTTATTGTAAAATAGAACCCGAGCTATCAAGGAGTGGTGATGGTGACCGATTAAATTTTTAATGTTGACTCCCGTGCCTAATCACACTGTGCCTAATCACGTGACCGATTAAAAGTAAGGAGGGAGACTATCATGTTTTTTTGCATAGGCTCGCAAGTGGTTGGCATCTTGGAGCATAAGCTCACAAGTGGTTGGCATGCTAGCAGACTGGCTCTTATGCTTCAGGCTTCAAAGTCAACAAAATTTTATAAGCTCCATCATGTAAACGAAGCTTGGAATGTTTAAAATATGAGAAACATTGATTGATTTAGCAAAGTTTTCTCTTATATTCAAAGGGAGTTTCTATAATTTAGATTTATGGTAGGATTAGATTTTTATCTTCATTTTATGGTAGGATTAGATTTTTCTTTTTTTCACAAAGTCTTCATTCTATGATTTTATAATTGCTTATTGTTGAGAGCTATCCACATGTGTATGTATATTTAAAGACACATGCTCACGAGAGAGAGAGAGAGAGAGAGAGAGAGAGAGAGAGAGAGAGAGAGAGAGAGAGAGAGAGAGAGAGAGAGAGAGAGAGAGAGAGAGAGAGAGAGATGCATGATTGCCTTTTACAAGCAATCATGTATCTCTCTTTACAAATATTTTTTTTGAGTTGTGCAGGTAAACTCCTCGGTAGACACACATAGTGTGTTTGGGGTTTAACTCCCTTTGAGTTTATCCTCCTAATCACCTTTTGTAGGTTTGATATGTGTAACCACAAAGATATGGTTACAAAGATATGTGTAGCCACAAAGGTATGACTTTTGTAGACAATGAGGTCACTACATCTGAGAAGAGGTTTTCTCTAAAAAAATTCCAAAGCATTTCAAAGCTTCATCACGATTTCTATCTATCAACCTGAACAGTAGCAAATCAAGCCAGTCCAAGAGACTATGTTCAATACTAGAATAAACTTCTTATAAATTCAGACTTGCTGTCTTTCATCCAAATGCAAGGATTATCTCGAATCATAGCAATGGTGTGCATGTGTAAAGGAGCCTTGCAATAGCAATTGTATGACTTTATGAGATAGGACCCAACAATTGTTGCAGCTAGCTTATATTAAGCCATGGAGAGAATCACCAATAACTATTGCAACTATCTTATTTCAAGCCACGGAGATATTGTAAGAGCCACTTAAGCTTGATGATTAGGAAATGGGACTAGAACTATCTTATTCAATGGCGTATTTATCATATGACATGTACATCAACAATGTCTCAATAGCAATAATTGATATTGGTCCTTAGTTGGATCTCTTTCTCATCTCTTTGCACCATGAAAATATAAAAAAATGTATTAAACCATAGTGCAAGGCAAAAACTTCATCGAGCATGCTTTCCCCCTTTGTACATCTCTCTTCAAGCTTCTCCTTTCTCACATAAAGCTTGGTTGTGTAGGTATTTGATGAGCTCATCCTGGACGACTTTTTGCACCATGTACACTGAGAGTGTGCTCTTTTCTAGGATTTCTCATAACATCCTTTATTTTTCACATCTTCTTTCTTCTTCCTTCTATGCTCATCTTGCCCACCTTTCTTGTGCTAAGACTATGTTTAGTGTTGTACCTCTACTTTGACATGCTTGAACTTTGTATCTTCAATTATCATTAGAAGTGTAGGTCCAAAGTCCAAGGTAAGGAGTTTGGGCCTCATCTTATAATATTACCTTGTTGCTAACTCACTTGATTGTTGCCAATTTAGTTTGGAAGGTTGTAGTGAGTAGGTGTTCCTTAATGTGAATTAGCATATAGGTTGGTGAACTGATTGGAGGGGGACCAAATGTCATTGATGAGCACCTGCTCTTGGTTAAAGTGGAAGAGTGCAATTACCTCTTATAATTTTGAGGAAAGTTGCATTCATATGGGTGCTTGATGGTATGGCCAATTGCATTGTGACTTTGATTGTCATGCGACCCCTTGGTGCAAGTGGAAGGGCAATTAGGTTTCAAATGGTGTAGGATTCAGATGGTGTAGGTTTCTATTTAACAAATTTATCTCTTATATCCAAAGGGAATTTCTATAATGTTTTTTAGTAATGTAGCTTTTTAGTTATATCCAAAAGTCATTGTAGTGATAGCAATGCAATCAAGTTAATCTTTCTAATAATCAAGTCACACCTTCAATTATTGCAAAAAAGAACCATTTTATATTAAGATAGAATAGAGATAAGTGCATGAGGGTTTCCTAGGTTTAAGTGCCAACACAAAATCAATAAAGCAACTAAAAGTGCCAAATCATTTATGGAGGAACATTAGATGAATTGATGGGATTATGGGTAGTGAAAACAATACGCATGATTTGATTGGCCAACTTATAATGAGGTGTTGTCTCATCTTATGATAGTTTCCTAAAAGAGAAGGTTCATCTATGTTGCTAGAGTAGTGAGTAATCCAAAATGTTTTCAACCTCTTGTGATAGATCTTGCAAGGATGTAATCCAAACCTCCTATCTTGTAAAGCTAATATTATTGGTCAATCTAACTGCCATTGTGATAGTTTTGGGCCACTTCTCTAAATGATATAGTAGTTGAAGAAATATGCAAGACATGAACCTTTTCTAAATACCCAAAACAAACAAAAAAAGGGGCAATGCTCTAGCACATGCACATGCACACTCGTTACTTTAGAAGTTTTTGGTTAACACAACACAACACCACACAAACAAACATTTTTAAAGGATATACCATTACATAAATTAGTAAGTTTTCCTTTTCTGTTTGACTTCACACTTCCACACATAAACACAAATCTTGTGTAATGGTATATCCTTAAAAAATCTTTATGTGTGTGTGACAAAGTGAGTTAATTTAGTAAATCTATTGCATTTGATAGCATTGAATAGGCTCATTTATTTCTAATGTTTTGCATATTTCTAATGATTCCATAATAAAATCTCCATATTACCTACTACATCACACTATAGTTATATAGACCCTCATCTTTGAATAGGCTCATTTGTGTCTCAATAGTTTTGCATATTTCTAATGTTTCCATAATAAAATCTCCATATTACCTACTACATCACAGTATAGTTCTATAGATCCTCATCTTTGCACTGCAAAAGTATGTTTGGTGCAAACAATGGCTACAATGAAAGCTTATTCCATCATTACCTATACATGAATTAGTGTGTTCTGGATGAAAAACATGCAAGAGGAGATTGAGACATAAGCTACACTATAACTCTCTTATACTTGGCAACATAGGTTGAGGCACAACACACTAGCATAACATGCTTGCAACAAGTGTTAATTTCTTAGCTTGGTTATATAAACATTATTGTTTTCTATGACTAAAAAAGTATTTGTTTGCTTTGCTATAGAGACACTTATTTTTTTTTCTGTCTTTGTATATATTTATCTAGTAAAATTAAAATATTAGTTTATATCCAAAACTACCTACATGGTAACTAGAAAAAATCCATACATTTACTAAGTAAGAGTCATTTTACTAGTTATAGCTTCATTTCTATGTAGTAAAATTAAAAACCTAGTTTGAATATAAAAATTCCTACTTGCTAACTAGAAAAATTTATTCATTTACTATATGCGGGTCCTTTTACTATCTAGTCTTGTGTCTAAAGTTCCTTGTGTATCCACTTGCATGTGGCACTTCCACCTCAACATTAGCTCATTGTCCAAGCCCTGCATCTATAAATATCAATGTAGTCCTCATGGTGATCTAATATCCGAAAGCATCCATTTCCTTTAAAAAACTCGGATTTGCCTAAAACTCAACCACCACAAAGCTAGCAAAAACACTATGTTATCCACCACCGCTCTCTACCTCTTAAGGCAAAGTACAATCTATAGTCCCAACCAATAATACACCCTTCGAAGTATTATTGGTGGTGTGTTTCACTTTCAATCCTTGGAAGAAACTTGACCATTAATGTAGCTCAAGGTTTCAAGTTTGGTCTTTGATTTGTTATTTGGGGTTTGGGGCTTTACCTCTGAGTTCCAATGGCATTAGGTCAAACTTTGAAGATGCAATTCTTCTTTTCCAAGTCTTGTCTCTCCTTTAGACTCTCTACCCCTTGTCTTTAGTGTGAAGGAATGGCCAACTTTATTTATTGAGGATCCCTTCTTAGTGTTTTGTATGTATTCGTATATGGAAGGAATTATCTTGGTGTAATTTTAGTTTAATTAGAGGGGCTTGTCTATGTTGTTGAAGGAATTTCAATAACCCTCTCTTTCAACGATTTATGACACAAACCTTTTAAACCCGTTAGCGAGCTTGTGTCCAAGAAGAAACAAGTTCTAAAAGTCCCTAAAAGCTCTCATTTTGTGCTCGAGAAAACAAAACCTTGTTTATTCTTTATGAAGGAAGAAACATTACAAGGCTATATACATTCCCATACTTTCACAAATTTCAACTAAACAAACCACAAAAGAAAAATTTACATAATTGTGGACTATCTTTTCCCATTTTGAATACAATATATTTGAACACACATCTTACAATTGTAATAGCACACAATACAAAAGCTCCAAGGTTTTTTTATGCTTTATGAAAGGCATCAGTTAGGATGCACTAATTCGATTAAGGAATCTCTTTGCATACATACAAACAAAGAGGGAAGAAGACTCAACAAAGACACAATCACTCAAAACCAAAACTAATAATTGGTTGCTTTACAAAGCACTTGTAATTTGAAGCATAAGGTAAACTTGTGTGCCATCAACCTCTCTACAGGATCGTAATGGTGGTCTTTGCTGATTGCGCCTATAGTTCATGAAGCTCTCTGCAGGATCCCGATGATAGTCTGTGTTGATTGCGCCTGTTGCTTATACACTAGGGCTGCTCCACTGCTGATGTAGATCAGATTTACACATGGAATTCGAGAAATATTTGGGTCGTCTATCGGATAAGTATTTACAATATGCCAACGTTTCGAGAAGTTTTTCCTGATGCAGACCTGACTAGCTGACTGCCTTTATTCCTTGCTAAGACCATTCTACACTCCCCCTTTCAGCTTGGATCGATTCTTGAATAATTAACTTTATCACTGGATTGTTGATTTGGTGACCCACTCGTTTGGAGGCTTCTTGCTCAATCAACTAAGTCGACTCTATATTGCTAGACAAAAACACTGCATGCATGCCTTGATCGTGAACTGCTAGACAGCTTCGGCGCTCACATATATTCGTGGATTATATATATATATATATATGGGCCTGCCATGCATAATTGTTTTGTATTTCTCCCTCTCCTATTGTCCTTTAAGTCGTCAGCTTGCTCTCATTTTTCTCCTTGAAGATTGTCGTCTTTTGGTTGAACATCCCCCCGCACTAAAGCCATCAACAGCTCCTTGAACAAACTATAGCAGCCCAGATACCAAGACTTTAGAAGGCATGATACAAGATATCTGAAAAGCAAAGCACGTTTCCTCGGCCTGCATGCTAATCTTCCTCATCCTTCATGTCGTGTCTTCTCTCTAAATACATCTGATTCACCTATGCTTTTTATTCACCGATGCTTTGTCTTCCACAACTCCTCACACAAAACCAACCCCCTCAAATTAGTCATTGCTCTCCCCCCTTCTTTGTCTTCCACAACTCCCCACACAAAACCAACCCCCTCAAAGTCATTGTTCTCCCCTTCTGTCATGATCCACCCCCTCTGTTTTCTATTGGGAGAGCTTCCTAATACGGAAGGTCTCCTCCTTCAAGTAACTTTCTGCCCTTTTCCTTCAGCTCTTTCTTGGGGCCCTTTAGCTTCTCCTGTCTTCCAGATTTTCCTTCACAAGCTTGAACTTTTACCACCTTCCTTATTTCTTTCATGTGCTTTAATCTTGAATTCCCTTTAAATGTCGGTATTCGCCTTTCGATGCACATATTGACTCAGATAGCGACACGTGTAGTAAATTAGCGACATGCATAGTGACGGTTTTTGTAGAGGAAAAAAATGGTGGTAGGACAACTTCCAACACCATATGCTGAATAATGTTTCATAAAGCAATTACATATTGAATACATAATCATCATTAAGACAAGTGCATCCTGAGATACTAGAAACAATGGGTCATTGATTCAATATTCAAATAAGTACAAGACCGATAATAACAACAAATAAAACTACATGGAACTATGGAGAGAAAAGTCCAAAACAAACACGAAAATATATCTACGAATATCACAATATGCGAGTTTATGCAAAGGATGAGAAATATATCAAGGAATGCTACATGGAAGAAGCATGCATGGATTATTGGGCCAAAAAAGGAAATGATATGTGCTCCAAGAATCCAAGCACATGGTACAACTGCTCGCTATCTGAAAGCTCGTCCTCCCGATGCAATGGAGCTTCAAACATACTTTGCAATATAAACAACCAAACATTAATCCACAATACATAATGCATCATTAAAAAACTAATGACTACAAACAAGAAAGAGAATTGACTTACTAGACTATTGCATGCATATAATCTATTGATGAGTGTTGTGAGACCATATCTCTTTGCATATTGAGTCTCCAAACTTGTAGGATTGTGGTTTATGATGGAGTGCTACAAATAAAATAGAGTAGCATTGTTAGAAATAAGATTGTTAGCACATGTGATATTCCAAATAAGAAAGTGAGAAGAACAAAAAAAAACTTACAAAATCCTCCAAATAAGTCATAACTACCACTCCTCAGATGATACACGGCTCCTACCTTCAATCGTGCCCTTGCTGCCTCCCATTGCTATTATCATCTTGGGGAGTTTGTGGCCTCCTCCTTGATTCTTTGCCAATCCTTTGTCTCCAATCACTCTCAGGCTTTGAGGTGCTACTTTTGATTGCCTTGTGTGCATTTGATAATCTATGTGACATGTATGCATGTATACAATCCATGATCCACCCAATGGAAAATCTCTCTACCATCGTAGATACTGGAGACTCCTCATGCAAGAATGCTATTACATAGTCCTTGCTCCCCTTTAGTATATTCTTCCAATGGTCTAAAACATTGTGTCTAAATACATGGTACAACTCTCTTATGCAAGCTAACATCCTCCTCCCCTCATCATTCATGATCACATAATATGTTTTCTCATCTACAAGGTATTCAACTAGGGTATGTCTAAGGTATGGCCTCTCCCACCTGCGAGACTATGCTCGCTCCTAGACATAACCAAGAGACCCCTGTATATCTGATGTACCTTCTGGGGGGTGGTATCTCTTGGAGTAGTATACATAGGGATGCCACCTGTGGGTGGTTGAGAGAAACCTGGAATCACAAGAGTAGACATCCCTATAGGTGTAATAAACTTTGGAGAGGATAAGTGTCTACCAAATCGATGAGATGAGGACACTGCATCGGTGTCTCCACAATACCCACCTGAGTCATCCTCTCTTTGGAACCAATATGAGAGTGAGGAGTAGCAATAGCCATGGGCTCACTACATCTATATCTTTGCAGCACCTCCTAGAACCACTCCCTCCATTCAAGGCTAGTCTAGAGCATTGACTCTGTCTTATGGAGAT